>NC_135567.1:20085305-20192805 GCF_964340395.1 Glandiceps talaboti
GCAGCACCTCGTGTACCAACACTAAAGTTGTCTAGAAAACGAACAGTTTTACTCTCCAGTGGAACACTAGTACCACCTGACTGTAAATACGAAAAGAGAACACATGATATGGTAGGCATGGGATTAAGTCTCTGTTGGAACTCAATACATTACCAAAGCTATTAGAAAATTTTTGGCAAAATAATAACAAAGATTTCACATTTATTATTCTTTTGCAATGTATAGAGTTACAAACAATAACTTATGGCATATATCGGTATTTTGTTTCACATTGATTTTTCAAGTAGGAAGCCATTATAAAATTGTTGTATAAATTAATAATCCAAAATAAATACCCAATCCTCAACCATATGGCCACTTTAATTAAAGTGAGAACGTTTTTCTTTAGTAGTCCTAGTGGACTACCAATTTCAGAAATTGGTAGTCCAAGGATTGTGACTAGTAGTCTTATATTCCTGAAAACAGAGTTCCTCTGAGATTATTGGAAGTATATGTGATATTAAAATACTTTTATGTCAGTAAATATTCAAATCTTCCTCCTTTAAATCATCACATAATCAGTGGTAGTCTGAGTGGACTACCAGCTGTTTTCAGTTTAGGAATATGGGACTACTGGTACCCATCCTTGGGCTACCACTTTCTGACATTAGTTGCCCACTGGGACTACCCAAAAGTTCATTTCAAGCCCTGTTATGTATGTGTATGGGACTACTGGTACCAATCCTTGGGCTACCACTTTCTGACATTAGTTGCCCACTGGGACGACCCAAAAGTTCATTTCAAGCCCAGTTATGTATGTGTATGGGACTACTGGTACCCATCCTTGGGTTACCACTTTCTGACATTAGTTGCCCACTGGGACTACCCAAAAGTTCATTTCAAGCCCTGTTATGTATGTGTATGGGACTACTGGTACCAATCCTTGGGCTACCACTCATTCTACCTGGAAGCTAGACAGTCCCTGTACTTGCAAACGACGTACGGGCTTGATTCTAACACTGTCCCTAAACACCGACGGGGGACAGGGATATCATTGTTAGAACCACAGGCGGTTGTGATGTTGCTAGATCAGAGATATTTATGTTAGGTCTAGCGGAGAACTATGCTAGTAATATAGTGAGGCCTCACAGTGAGCCCAAAGGGCGAGTGACGGCCTCAATATCCTAGTTCATTGCTAACGTAAATCTCTGTGGTTGCCAGACATCTCGTCCCAAATGAACTCGTCCCATCGCCATGCCATCTCGTCCCACCACTAACTCGTCCCAAAACAGAACACAAAACACAAACGTGAAATGACGCAACTTTGGCAGATTCTGTCGAGATGGCAACGCGACTTTTCATCTGTCGAAAGTTTTGCAATTACAAACAATTACTTTATAGTTATGTTTCCGAACTTTGATATAAAAAATACGATGACAGAAATTTTGACGTATGATCTATGACGCCACTAGTCCTGTTTGCAGGTGACGGATCAACTCTTCCCAATTTCAACTCGTCCCATTTCAACTCGTCCCACTCAACTCGTCCAATTTTCAACTCGCCCCAATTTCAACTCGCCCCAACTCTTTACAATACAATTTACCTGTGCATATATGAAATCGAAGCTAGTAGTACTCAGTTTGGAGGGTATGTGGTATCTCGTATTCCACTAATGATGTACCACTTGCACTGTAAACACATACTACAGTACTTAGTTAAGTTAACTAGGGATAGGAGACACGTCTCCAAAACCTGTACGCGCGGAAGTCGTTGTAAGCATGTCAGTCACTAATATTCTCCCTGGTTATTATCATTATTATTTGGGTTGTAAACATTAAGTCCTAAAAGTGTGAAAAGTGATATTCCATGACTGAGGAAAGTTGTTGTGCTAGTATAAGTTCTAGATGTACCAATCACTTAGCCAAAACCCACACCACTTTCTGCTACGAAATGTTACATTTGCTACGCTTCAACTGGCTAAGTAGGTAAAATCATGTAAATTGTTCGGTCCCCGTACTTCGAGTCCATGTATCGTTTAGATTTATAAACGATTACTAGTGTTGTTGGGGCGGGTTGAAAATGGGACGAGTTAAAAATGGGGGCGAGTTGAAATGGGACGAGTTGAAAATGGGACGAAGTGAATCGCAATCCTGTTTGCATACGGAGTTTAATAGTCCCCCCTTTGATCCTCAAGACAGCGTAGACCCGTGTACCATCGGCAAGCAGGACTATGACGCTACATGCGTTATGCCTATTTGCAGTTAATTATGAACCACACAGGAATTCTTTGAACGGGACGAGGTTGCAGTGGGACGAGTTGGCCCGGGAACAACTTTATTGGGACGAGTTAGTTTGGGATGAAATGACCGCCCACCAATCTCTGTGATCTAGCAACTTCACGCATGAGCGCCTGTGGTTACGATACAAATATAACTGTGTTCGTCCCTCACAGAACTAGTCCGGTTCACTGCCATGATAACATTGCACTTACCGTCACGAGCACCACATTTTTGTTCTTTTTGCCTTCTGCGTGGATAAAATCTTTCATTTTTCCCGAGAGTCTTTCATAATCTTTCGATGGCGTTGAGTTTTGGAAGAAACTTTGCCAGTCAGGCGCCGACACCACCACCTCTTCGTTTTCCGCCATATTGTTTTAGCGCCCTCACGAGACATGTTAGTGATGCTTTTGTTTTTATTCTACATACTTTCCATGTCTCCGTCTGTTATACGTTACATTGCATTCTTGCATTTCAAATATTTTCTCGTTACATTCAATAATATACACAGCACAAAATAATGTATTGTCATTTTGATTGGTCTACGTCAGTGTTGTCATACTGTCACGTGACACTGGCCTGCACGACGACCAGGTTAACAGTGGCATGGCCAACTGCCTTTATTTTTTGTTGCAATATTGGATGATTGCAAATGATTCTAACCAAGATTTACAATTGTACAACCTCGTCATTAAGCTTAATAATTTTTTCAGGGTATTTTTGACAATTTTAACACTTTATTTTGTTTGTAATCGTGAACTTGTTTGTATGTTCACAGTTCATTTATATTTTGAATGTATAGAATGGAATATACCACCATATTCACTGATCTAAACGTTAAATTTGACATTCATCAAAATAAAACAGAATGATAAAGGAAGTTGCTTATGAAAAGAATACAAAACAATCGATATAAACATGCATAGCGTCTGGGCACGACTGAAATAAAACTATCTACTACACGCATGCGCATCAGATGTCGTCAACTTGTCAGGCACAACTTGAAATAACTGAAATACCAACCCCAGACTTCTCAGGTCGAATTCTTAGCTTGAGTTCAATCGTATTATAATGAAATATTATTGTCCCTTCCAGAGGATAATTTTACTCCTTAATAGTAAACTAAATATCAATTTATAAATACATCTTAAAATTTTATATTTGGAATAAACTTTTGCTTTGTCACGTCACAGACGTAGCTTGAATTTCTAAGATTCCGCAACAGGAATATGTCGGCTGGATGTAAGACGCTCTTGTTGCTAGGTTACGTATGACGCAGTGCTGCATATCAGATGATTTATTACGTGTGTTGTATACGTGCAGCTGACCACAGATAAACTTAACAAGGTCAAGTGAAAGTCACCTACATGGCTAGTCTCAACGTACAAGGTACAAACATGGAGGTGGAGTGACGTCATCTTTACTGATAGGGTCCTACAGTGCACTTGGCCAAACATAATTTAAAAAAAAAAAAAAAAATTAATAATTTTTCAAAATTATTTTTTTTTTCTTTAACATTTTTGTTACATATCAATTTTATTTTGGTCAAGAGTTACATTAAATAGTGTTTTCTCATAAAATTTATGTAAAAAAATTGGTTAGAGATTAACAGTTCAGCAATGATTGTACATTATGCACTCCTTACAACCTGTTTTTAGAATACATAAATATGGATGGTGAGTGTGTGGGGGGAGGGGGTCTTCTAGGGGGTTATCTTCAATCATAACAATTGGACAGAAGGGTCAGCAGAAAAGGGATCCCCTCTCCAGGTATTATGTGCCGTTCAAGTAGTAGGCTTTTCACTATGAACATGCATAGTGTGTGTGTGTGTATGTGTATATATATGAAGTCAGTGGTAAGATTTATCCGTAGCACAGTGCTCGATACGTCTGCATGCAGAGCAGAGTATATGTTGAGGGTAGAAGAAAATCAAGTCGGGTTTTTCGTCACTACAAGCCTGTTTCGTGAGTAAATCACACGTCAGGAGATGCTGATATACAGTACATCAGCATCTCCTGACGAGTGATTTATTTACTCATGAAACAGGCTTGTAGAGACGAAAAACACTACTTGATTTTCTTCTACCCTCAACATATATATATATATATATATATATATATATATGTATGTATGTATGTATGTATGTATGTATGTATGTATGTATGTATGTATGTATGTATGTATGTATGTATGTATGTATATATGTATGTATATATACATACACACACACACATACATATATACATACATACACGCATACATACATACATGCATACATATATACATACATGCATACATACATACACACACACATACATACATACACACACACACATACATATATACATACATACATACACACACACACACACACACACACACATACACACACACACACATACATACACACACACACACACATATATATATATAAAACAAATGTTGGCTTATACATGACATAAACACACTTGAAAGAAATGACTATATTTTAATTTTATATATCTTTTATTTCAGTATAACTTACATTTTCTTCACCACTATCTTTAAATTCAAAGCCCAACAACTTCTACTCTAAAACACTAAACAAACTACTCTATTTTACTACACAACTAAAAAATAAAAACTCAATATTTACAATAATCTAACCTTTAAAGGTAGATAGTTGGGTCTCAAATAAGACATTCGATATGTTTAAATATAACATTTAAGTATCAGTTTTCCTCCAATAGGATCATTTCCTGTAATGTCAATCAAGCAAATATAATTAGCATATTCATGAATATGCAAATTAGTAAATGTACTTGTAACATTGCCAAAATCTGTTACTGTATTCATAGATGCTAATATTCATGAATATGCAAATTAGTGATATCTCTTGGAAGATTGCCAAAATCAATAAATTAGCATATTTCAGACTTTCTTTTGCTCAGTGACAACTGTACAGGTCAGGATATTGAACTTTACTAACAAACACTTAATTACTATGTTGCAAAAAAATATGAAAAATATACACCAAAATACTTTGCAGACTTTTTAAGTTGCAGACTGTTGAAGACCAAAAATCCCATCAATACCATGCTTCAACCTCTATTTATGAATGGAATGGTCAAAGTTATAGGTGGGTCGAACCATTGCAAAGAATAGGGTAATACCAGACCTGCACATTTGTCATTTTTGTCAAAAATCTTAATTATCTTTCAACTTTTAGGCAGACTGAGGCATGTGAGATTAGTTGCTATGGTGATTACTGCATCAACAATAAATAAACTAATTTACAGAAGAACTGAAAATAAATACACTAGCTTCTACTTCAAAATAAATAAATGTAGTACCCAATAAGGACTGAATTTTTGGCCAAAATCAACACATACAATAAATTGGACAAGTTATTTCTTTATCCTGGAATTAATTTAAAGCACTTTAGTTTCATGATTCTTTGGATCATTTGAGGAGTGATTATTTGGTTTATGCTAAGGGGTCTACAGCTAGTCATACTCCCTAGGTTGACAATAATTTGGGGTCAGTAATTATTCAATTTATGTTAGGGGGTCTCTATTAGCCTGTGGGTTGTTGTTTTAAACTGTCCGTCTCAAAATGTTGTGGGTTGAAAGGTCACATAGAAGAGAGACCTCTCAAACACAACACTACAACTTCTGTTTTCCTGTTGACCTAAACATTTCTATAATTTCAGATAATGTTTACTGAAAACCTGTCTTGGAAGTATAAATATTAAATATACCAGTAGCAAAAAAAAATAAAAAAAATAAAAAATCAATGCTCAATAAACCTACTTTGAAGGGAAAGTAATCAGAATTGTATTTTTGTCTAAAAATAATTTAACTGTCTAAAGTTGTCTTATGGAATCTGTGGTCTTATTTTCCATATAGGAAATAGAATACTAAGGAAGAGAAGATTCCATATCAAGTGCCATACATTCCGACATTGCATTGCTATGGCTGGGGTCAGCATAACGATTAGATACTGCTTTCTTGATGTAGGTCAGTCATATTAGATCTACATTGTTGAGAAAAAAACGAGAAAAATTGCACCATGTTTTCTAGAAATTTGACAGTATGAAAAAAAACTTTCATTTTTGCCAAGAATGAACGAAAAATATCAAGAAAATGGAATTATGGGTAATCGTCATGGCAACAACTGTCACACTATTTTGATGGGTATACAGCTGTAGATATTAAACCATCTGAAATACAGAGGGGGAGGGGGAGGGGGCATTTGTTTGTTGAAGAGTCAAATAAATAAATAAAATTTTGATATGAAATAATAGTCTAGAACTTTCCCTGAATATTTGTTCTAAAATAAATAGTAATTTCAAACTAATCCTGTTAAATTAATTTCAGTATTTTTATTTCTCCCTGAAAAGTTCAAAGTTTTCTGATTTTGCACGTACCCAGATTATTGTAGCACACTGATTTCTGTATCCGTTTTTTTTTTTTTTTGTTGTGTATTGAATTAAACAAATTAGTTTGGAGTTTTGGATATAGAGGAAGTAACTCTCAAACATCAAAAACCAGTCAAAAAGTTGGTGGAGGTGAGGAGGAAACGTTTGTTTGAAAAAAGGTCCTAAAAATAAATTTACTGCAAGTTAAGATCACTTTGTGATAATATTCTATCACTTTACCCGAATTCTGTACAAGTCAACCAAAAATTGCTCTTTTTGACAAGTAAATATTGCCAACGAGTAAACTAAAAAATTTTGCAAGTGCATATTGCAAACGTAACCCATAATTTCACTTATTTCAGTGTTGAACTCTGTTATGTTAATTTCCAGGACATTTCAAAAACAATGTTTTGCACAAACCCAGACTTTTTCGTTAGTAGAGCACATATTTGGTATTACACAAACAGTCAAAGATGACGAGCAAAAAAGAAAAGGAATAACATACAGAAATGTTTTTATCCAAGCAATATTAACTTGTTTATTTTTGTTCAGAAAGAAAAAAAAAAATATAAATATTTCCTGGGCATTGACTTGCATCTAACACCCCTACTAATTCAAAATGCACCAATCTAATCATAGAAAAGTAGGTCAAACCATTCTGCTAAGGGGTATAAAGCTATGCTATTCTAGCACCTGACCTTGCATATTTTATACATAGAAAAAAGACCTTGAGGTGAAAGTCACAATCTGTGATTCCAAGTGAAATCTCAAACACAAACTTTTAGTGTCGAAAAGTGTAAACCATGAAAAAACCACAACTCAATATCAGAAATCGTCAGAAAAATTTCACATAAATTTTTCTAGTGTTTGCTTTTTCTGGGTAAAAAACTTAATGTCAAGGTGAAATATTTCTCATAGTTTTGTATCAACCAACACAATTTTAAAATTCCTGAATAAAATCTATAACTTACACTGTCCCATGTACAAGATGATGACCAATTTTCTAGTGTACTCTAGTCAGATTTCGAATTTATAGTTGTGGATCTGGTTTAAATCTTAGACATTCATCTAATAGTTCTACGGCTGGTTTAAATCGTTGAAAGTCATTTTATAGTGGTGAATCTGGTTTAAATCTTGGAAACTTTTCCTACTAATCTTGTTTAAATGTTGAAGAACTTCATTGTTAACACATGGCATAAATAATAGTGGTGAATCTGGTTTAACTCTTTGAAAGTCATTTTATAGTGGTGAATCTGGTTTAAATCTGAAAGTTATTTTATAGTGGTGAATCTGGTTTAAACTTTGTATGTAAACGTCTTACGTCAATAAATTATCAAGTACTCATGTAAAAACACAAACTGTGCTAGGAAAAACTCCTAAACTACGACAAAATTCTTAATTATAGCTGCAAATTAATAAACTCGTATCAAGAAAACAGTTGAATGACACCCACAAAAGGAAAAAACAAGTCAAGTTTACACTAACTTTTCACTTTAATACTTTTTTCTTTAAAGAGTATTTCAGTTTATATCATAATGCCCTGCCGACAAAAAAATGGCTAGATGAAGAGTTTTGAAAAAATATTTCAGAGTTTGAGCTATCAAGTTGTCTCTTTGTATAAAGAGTATCTTTCAAGCAAAAATGCAATTTTTCATAAATAGTAGCACCGAAAAAAAGGTAATTTCGAAATTTGATTAAAATGCAGCTTTAGTTAAGAATTTTAGAATATTTATGAATTTCAACCTGTGTTAGACAGTTGTTTCTCTTGCTGTTTTAATGTTTTTCTCAAAATCGTCTTGGAGTGGCACTTGCGACAAGTGGCTGACATTGTGTGGTTTCTCTTTACACGTCTCCTTACAACAAGAACAACAGCTACAAGTCCTAAACACGCCAGAGAGGGCGCTGTCTAGCGGTTCTAACGAATGCATCCATTTAGGAAGGAACTCCCATGTCCTTAGTTTTTTTGGTAAGCATTGTGGTTGTTTAGCTTGCAGAATGTTTATAATTACGACAACAAATAAAATGACCAAGGTTGGTATTCCAAAAGCGGCCAGATACTGCCAACCTGCGAGGGACAACATGAAGACAATGGCCGGGAACAAGAAGAACATGGAGACGAGGTAGAAGGCGGCAAACCAACGATACTTCGCGGTCGTGTTACCGAAAATCTTGGCTACACGTATTGGAACCTTGCGTGATAGCGGAACGGGGTACCACAGGAGGATCCCGGAGATGTTGAAAAACAGATGACAAAAAGCGATTTGTAGAGCACTGGCGAGTTTACCCTCAGAACTTGCCAACGCTGCTAGGATACCAGTAGCGGTTGTACCAATATTAGCACCGAGTGTCAGTGGGTACGCACGTTCCAATGAAACAACACCAATACCAATGAGGGGCGTCAAGGCAGACGTGAATATCGAACTACTCTGGACAAGGAGCGTCATTCCGGCACCGATCAAGATCGCAACGTAACCAGTGAGCCATCCCATACATCCGGGGAAGTCAGAGTTAATCGTTTTCTTAATGACCTTGGCGATTTGACCTCGTAATAACGAGTGAAGCAGCTTGACAATTAACACCAGGCAGATACACAACAAGGCTAGCGAGAATACGAGAGTAATAATACCGACAGCAGTGTCACCAAGCGTAGTGTTGACAAAAAGATGGTCACCTAAAATAAACAAATCAAGAAGGAAAAAAATTGTAAAAATCAAAGCAGAACTACAGTGCCATCTCATGTAAGAACAATGAGAAAAGTTTCTAACCCTTTCAGGACTAGAAACTTTCACGCCAAATTTTTTGAACAAAAATTCTTGTTTCTCTGTAATTTTTGGAAAAAGATCAACTTTATTTTAGATCAGAATTCAAGAAATATTACTTCCCAATGAAGTAATATTCTTAAATTTTAGAAAATGTTCTTACAATCAAGTTTCTATTTATTCCAATGTCGTCTCTAGGAATGAAAGGGTTAAAATAATTGAAGAGTTTGATCAGTCTTTCAAAATTAAAAAGTTCTCTAGTTCAATACTTTAATGACATGGTTTCTATGGTAAATATGTAATCACACTCTAAATATAGGGTTGACAGGGTTGCCATTAGCAACAACAAATCCACAGATAAACAGACTTCAGTATTTTTGCTAAGGGCAGGAAGTAGGTACAACGAGTAACAATGAAGTAAAACACTTTCTGTGTGTGCTATTCATGAAATACAACTGATAACATTGAAGTAACATTATTTCCTCTTCCATTTTTTTTTCTAGTTCTATTTTTTTTTTTAGTGATGGACAATGTTGTAAATGAATCTGATACAACTTACATTTCTGAATTGGGATCTTCCTTGTTACTTCTATCTCCATGGTAACGTTCTGGAGCATCGTAGTATTGATGAGTCCTACTCCACTAGGATCATACACTTCTGATGTAACGTTTGTTTCCATGGTAACATTAGCAAGTTCCGTTACCTTCTCGGTCACACACCATCGTTTAATCATGCTATCACTACGGGCGTCATCGTCACCGAAAGCAATCTTTGTAATAACTTTCTTGTCAATCTAGAGTAAAGAAAAAAAAAAAAAAAAAAAAAACATTTAGTAAAATACGTTAAAAACAAAACCATTTAATAATTATTGTGGTTTTTCACAACTAATATTTTTTTTGACAAATTTAATGTTCCCAATTAATATCTATTTGACAAATTTTACCCCCCCCCCCCCCCAGCAGCAAGAGTCTGGGTAACTGGGGCTATAACTTTCTTGCATTTCATACAAGAGCACAAGAATATACGCTAGGAAATTTTGAATTTCTGAAAAGGTTGCCTTTACCTGAATAACTTTATCTGTGAATGGTTTGGTGATAATTTTCAGCAACTCCACATCTGCGTTCTCATTGGTCGATATACTCATACTGGCAATAATGATTTCAGACAAATGATATAGGTAACCTGTAGCAATCTCCAACGGCAACAGAATCAACACGGACAGCCAGTTGAAAACATCATGAACAGTCGCACCAGCAAATGCACGGCGAAATTGGTTGCGGTCGTTGGCTTGGAATATTGACACTAGTGTGTTAGTGACGGATGTTCCAATGTTGGCACCCATCACGATAGGAATGGCTTGCCTGACGTACAGAACTGAAAGATAACAATGAAAGGATATCAGATTATTGCCTTACATGGAGTTTATCATTTCTGACAACAAATCGCTCAAAAATTATTTTATTCTGTCATCCAACAACTTGTTTGGGATGAGAGGTGAACTCTTGATGCTAACAAATTCTTATTATTTAAGTTGGAAAACTGTTACTAGATGTTATTTCTGTCTTTTTGGGGGTCAAAAGTTGAGTGCATCAAGGTCCATCATCATCTGATAAAGGGCTAGTTTGCATGTAAAACTTATCCAATCACAGGGTAGTTTACTTGTAATATTGTCCAATCATCAGCAAGCTTATATGTACACCTTTTCCAATCACAAGGTAGTTTACTTGTAATCTTATCCAATCAAGAGATACTTTACTTATCTTGTAAATAGTGTATCAATGATTCACGATTAACACCTACTCAGTGATTTCATCAAAACAGTTCAAACGTCATCAAAACAAATATTTTCAATCAATTTTAGAGATACGCACTTTGAACTTTGAAACTCAAGTTTAAAGGGCTGTAGATAAATACCACTTACTTTCTGCGGCTACCATGGAAACGACAATAGATGTTGATGTACTGGAGCTTTGCACCAAGACGGTTGCTAGGACACCAATCATCAAACCACAGACAGGGTTGGAAAGTACTTCATTGGAGGCGAAAGCTTCACCAGCAGTTTTTCCACCAAGAAGACGGAATGCTGAACTTAGAAAACTTAGTGAACAGATAAACATGTATAAAAGACCAAGTAAGACTGCAAGCTTGCCGAGGTAGTCGATGAACACACGCTTCAATTTGCCACAAAAAGTCAAGTCTGGGGGAAAAAGAGAAAAGCAAAGATGTTACAAATAATCCCTTTCTATAAAAGGTTGATAGAGGGCAGTAGAGGTGACTGTCCCCAACATGTTTCACCACCAGTGTCTGAGGAAGTATTTAGCCCAAGATGTTTCTTGCTTTCGAGAAAAGCTATGCAGAAATCAAATTCAACCTTTCCCACCTCTCCCAAGCCTAAAAAACCTCATCTTATACCCCATACTTTTGATAAACTTGGTCAAAACTGTTAAATTCCATGCCCAAAATTTCATTCAAAAGTGTAGTTAATAAAAAAAATATCCACACTGTCTTATGAGGGCTAATTTTTTAGCACTTATAAAAAAAACTTGTGTTTACATCACAAAATCTAGAGTTTAGCCACATCTTACTCTACTTTGAGTGATTTATCTTACAAATACACCGAGGTAATATTTTCTTTTTATCAACTATGGTACAAAACTCAAAACATCTTGGTGCAACATAGGTATACCCTGGACGGAAATATTGTGAAAATTATTAGCATACTATATATTTTAATATTATTTTGTTGACTTCTTAATTTTTCTAAACATCAATGGCACAAGGACAAAATGTCAAAACTTTACTTCCTCACGCCAAGGGACATTTGTAGCCAGATTCTTAAAATATTTTCTTATTCCACATATTTCATATTTTTATTCCAAAGACCATAAAAAGGAACTTCCCCCTTTGTGGCGTGACCAGAGAATTTATTACGTAGTAATGATTTTACAAGTGAACTTTCAGGTCACCAAAATAAATGCGATCATTTCATATGCAGTTTTGTTCCTCTAATATTCAAAAGAAAAGACAAGGAAATATTGTATTTTCTTTTACAAATCACAAAACATACAGCTACACAGAGCTAGGAATTTTGCTAATATTTACATGTACATACGCTTGTGTATCGTACGTTTGTCGTCATGGGTAGTGGGTGGGATTTGTTGGTATATGCACGGAACAACGCTTTAACTCTCGTTATTCATGTTAGCGTGGTGAATGCATGGAGTCCACATGCACACTCGTACTTAACCAGATGTCAATCCCGGTCATCGCAAAAAAACAGTAATTTTTTGACACTTTGCACTTTTTTTATTTGATAAACCCTTTGTGAACTAAATTATCCTAATAATGTGTAAATTTGACAACATTTGGCGCCGTTTCTAAAGACAATACGATCGTGTGAATTGCAATTGACGCTTCGTTCTCTTGCACGTGGCGCCAAAATCGACCTTCACGAAAACCGCTCCATGGTTACATCCTGTTCCGTTCTTTCTCCGAAATCTGATTGTCTGAAATTGTCACCCTGATCAACATCCGTAATACAAATCCCTAATATTTTCCCAACATTTCTAGTATTTTTTAAAGCAATTGTAAACGAATTACATCGAATTTACATAGCTACTTTCCATTTTACGGTGACCCTGAAAAAGCCGGTGTGTGTTATAAAACGGTTGGAAATTAATTACCATTATTCATGAGCCGGCATCGGGTGATGCACATGTAACGGGGAATAAATTAGTATCTCTACAAAAATGATGGAAATTGTATGAAAACTTACCACTCCACTGTGTTGAATCGTCTACAAGCTCGGGAAGAGCCCACGGATCAAACTCTTCCTCGGTCTGTAATTTTCCGAGAGGAATTGTAAAGTCAACATCATCGACTAGCATTGGCTTCGTTGTCATCTCCCCGGTAGTTTCATCGAGCTCCACATGCAGCTTGACTGCAGCTCCGTTCATCATACCAACCGTCAGGATGGTATGATCGAGAGGTACTTTCTTCTCATCCTACAACACGAAAAAAAAAAAACATTGGTCAATTATTAAAAATAACAAAGAATCGTAAATGAATTAATACTACATCTCGCGCCAAATATATATGCTATATTCCCTGAACGTGACTCCAGAAACAATTTACAATAATACAAAAGCGACTGAAAATTAATTTCGAATGTTTCGTACCTGATTAACAACAAAGGGTTCATATTCTGGCGGTGGGGTATCGGGAAGTTTTCCACAACTTGAAGAGTGATCGCTCTCAGGGAAAGGAGCCATTTTGACTGAAGATAGTACAGAATTTTAGGATAGGTTATACGCCAGATTCCTAGTGGCCAAACAATGATAATTTACATAAATCACTCCGCTGATAAATCGCGCTAGAACGTCCAGATTTTGTAATTATCAGTTATTCCCTTTTCGTAATTACACTTTTCAGTACCTTATAGGTAATTTCGGCAAACTAAATTGTACAATTTTTACATTTATCTGAAAAATTGGATCGCGATATGGAACTATTTTCAGATCGCACCTTGATATAGGGAGTGACTTTCAGCGGGAAATTCGAACGTCTAAACTGGTCGTTCTGTGATTGGCTGATAGGTGGGTGTGATCCTCTCTGTGAGTTTCATTCATGGACACATGAAGTCCACATGCACACTCCATGTATTTGAATATATGCGAATGGCATCGTGTACACATACCATGCATATAATATATACTGAACAGCGTTCGCAACTATCAAATGTTTAAAACATATGTCATTTTACTTCGGAGTGGCATGAACATGTTGGAAAAAAAATAGCCAGTTTATTATCAAATCGCGTTTATCTGTTTGTGTGAAAGTAGCGAGCATAAAACTAAAATATTATATTATAAGAATGGATTACAACAAAAATTAACATTTCGTGACCTTTCTGATTCAACGTTCGCAAATCTTTCGTTTAATAACTCGATGATCGATCATTATTGTTTTAATATTGTCATGAAGCCTAGTTTTTTGCGCGAATTTTGAGTGTTAATACTGGTATTATACTAATATATTGAGCAGATAAAACTTAAAATACTCAGAGAAACGCGGAGTTTTGAGGTCGAAATGTCGGCGTTGTCCAGCTGGCCTGGCGTTGTCATCTAGACGTGAATTAGTCTGGATGGAGCGTACGCGTCCGCAATGCACTAGCGAGCTGCGATCGATCAAGTTGGTGAAATAACGGTCACGTCATTGGCCTACTTCCATGTTGTGTTGCCAAAAACACCCAACCTTCCTCATTTAGCAATTTTAATAACCAGTTTTCCCTTTCTAAACAAGCCTTTGTTAACCTGTCGATGTTTCGGTATGAGCCGAGATCCGAGTGTAAACAAATATACAACCACGGATTATTCCCGCTACTCTGTCTGGTAATCGAAACTGGGTCAAAGGTCACATACTGTACAGGATGGTTGAACTCAAGGAAGGAATTCTACGAACATCGGAACATCTACGAAGTGTTCCAGAGCTGTGTTTTTGTCTCTTTAGTTTCCTCGTTGATTTACAAGTGGGGTTTCTCTCTCTACCACTGTTATCAGCATGTCAAATATCATTTATATATATATATATATATATATATATATATATATATATATATATATATATATATATATATATAACTCGGTGAGTATCAATCTGCTAAGACAGTGCTCTATACCGCAGTGGCAGAGCGTAATAGTTTGTTAACCTGTCGATATATATAATAGTTTTGAATGAAATGGAACAGCCCAAAACTATTACGCTCTGCCACTGCGGTATAGAGCACTGTCTTACATGTAGCAGATTGATACTCACCGAGATATGTATATATATATATATATATATATATATATATATATATATATATATAATATATTATATATATATATTTACACTGAGGTTCATGATATTATTGTGTATGTATATATATATATAATAAATATACAGGTATATATACACATATGTACATCGTGTGTGTGTGTGTGTGTGTGTAAATATATGTATGTATGTATGTATGTATGTATGTAAGTATGTATGTATGTATGTATGTATGTAAGTATGTATGTATGTATGTACGCTAACATATTTTTTATTAGTATATTGAGCTGTATTGAATTTGTTGTGATGGAACTGTTTATTTAAAAAACCCAAATATTTTCATGTTAATTGTTATTTTACGTAGTCCAGACGATTTCTTATTGTTTTGATATTTCTTTATATATCATAAATAAGACACAGTTCGGAATAACAAGACTGTCTCTGGGTTGTTTACTTTTACAAGTGTTCGTGAAATGTGATATTCTCGTCTTGATCTCTCTCGGAGTTTAATGTCCCTGAGTAAGGCCACTCTTGTTGGTTTGTTTTCAACGAATCTATTTTTAAGAATTTGATGCATAATATTTCGAAAGAAGAAGATAACAAGAAAGTTGTCACTTGGCGAGTGATGACAAACTCAGAATTGCGTCAAACACTTCAGCGGTTCGTAGGAAATTGTGTCACACACACACACACACACACACACAAGCAACGCTTCAAAACGTATACGCATGCGCGAACATGTATTCTCAGTTCGATTTTCGCGCAAAAATTCAACATGTTCTCTAATTTCCAGGGTAAATTCTCTCATATCTCCTTGCATTAAAATTACGGGGATTTTTTATCTGAAAGTTTCGCCGTAAATAATGCATATACCGAAGACTTTCCGAGTCAGAAAAGTTTGACCTCCTGAGGAGAATTCATTGACCTTACGTATAAATAAATATGACCCCAAAAGACTCACTAATTTGAATATGAATACCAAAATTGTATCAAATTTTTAACCCCTACCACAATTTTGAACGGCTGTGCGTTAGATCGCGAAAAACCTCCGTTACATCGGATTCCAACTCTAATTTAACATACTTTTTGTGACAAAATATCCGTCCATGTGACAACACTGAACTTCTCTTTCGAAAGATGGCTTGACATGGGGTTTCAATACGTAGAACACCTGTAAAGTTAACTGTGCACTGGGGTAACTTGTAAGCTGTATCCGGATAGCTATAGCCGGCCCTAGTGTAGTGTTGTACTACCATAGATACAATGTATGCTTTTTATCTTGGTCTAATATATTAGTATGGGAGACTTGTCTCAATCTGCATAACAATAAAGGTATTCCCCGTCAACGTCATTTCACTTCGGCCTAGATTTCTGACCGGAGGTATTGATAATGTCAACAAATAAAAAAAATAAAAGTTACACGAGTATCATTTACGAATGTCATTCTTTTTGACGTCAGTTTATTTTATTTGGCCCCTCCCACCTGTCAAACACAGACGACGACAAATCACCCGCCAAACTTCAAATTGTAAGTATCGTCTGCCAGGTGCCATTCTGTACTGTCAACAGGTGGTTGTCACTGTTAGCATAAAAATGACGTTTGTTTGCGCCCATGCCCCCCGAACCAGAACTTCTGATGGTAGATTATGTGGTGGAAGTTTGCTGGAAGTGTCAAGCGGGATTATCGCTCGAAATGCAAACGTCACTTGTGGAGAATATCTCTGCAAAAACCATTACATGGCAGCAGTCCGTCTGAGATTTTGTTCAAGCCCCAAAACACTAGGATTCCATTCACGTAGTTATGTACAACTACCATTGAAGTATCACTCAGTTTTTGATGAACTTGGTCATAACAACCATAGCTATCGACGTGGTTCATACATTTGTACCAATTGTTACAAAAAAATTGAAGAAATAATTGGACCAAAAACTTCTCAGAAGAAAAAGTCAGATTCAAAGGTAAGTTGAAGTAAACTTCAATGTGAATTTGATACAGTTGGTCTCTGACGACATTTTCCCAAAATTGACTGAATGAACAATTAGACATATAATTATGATCTTTATTGATGCAATCATGAAATGAAATAATACAATGTGGTAAATCTATTTTATAACTCATTGTGTAAAAGTTGTTATACTTTACTTTGTTCAATTTGTTGGTATATATGTACTGGTAAAAAGGGTTTGACCTGCAAGTGCAGTTGTTGTTGCATGTCCCTTTATATCTGAAGAATATATTTACTAGAGTAATGAACAACAGCACTAATGAAATGACCTGTGGTTATATTAGTCATATTATTCAAAAACTGAATCTCGCTTCCATCTCACCAAACTAGACATATTTCTGCCAACCTTGTCATTTTCTCATTATTTACATTTTTTTTATATGTTGGTTGTAAATCAGTGCTCTCACCATTTCATTTGCCACAAAGCATATCAAACTACAGTCAACTGAAACATGTTGCCCATTTTTTTTTCAATATGTATTCTTACAACAAAGAGGTTATGTATGTTGCAAAACAATCCTAGAATATGCATTACTGGTTGCAGTATGTCATTGCAGATGACTGGTTGATTTGTTGCAAATCCAGACTGTTATTGAAATGATTATTCAAGACTTTTTCCTATACATTTGCATACTGAACTCCTGAGTTTTTAACAATGTATGTATGTATCAATATATACATGTTGGTCAACATTGTTTGCTAGCATATTGGTTTTGGCAGTATATCAAACTGTTTTAAAATACTTAAGTAATATAATGTTTGAGATTGTGGCACTGAAGTTTCTCAATGGACGAGTACAGTGTACTTTTAATAAAAGTTTGTGTTTGCTAGCATAATAAAATTAAGTTAAGAAAAACAACACAACATAAACATGTAACTGACTAGATTGTCCTCAATGTTTATTAAAACACACAGAGTACTTCTCTTGATTTAACAGCATTGATATGCATGGTCATTTAACTATGTACATAGATCAGTAATTTAATGGTGTAGAAAAACACAAATCAGTGAACAGATCTGTATATCTGCATATTCTTGTTATTGTACGAAATACATATTTCTGGTAGTTTCTGTGATTGACCACATTTAATTTATGTCCAAAGTCAATATTATGAATGCAAGGAATAAATCTCTTCACATGTTAGTTGTTCCTGACTTCTATGTAGAATTACATGTAGGAGTTCCAGACATTTTTCAGCTGATGATTGAATATGGCTGTGCCACTAGTATTGTAATATCACTGAACATCCAGCAATTACCTGTAAATATAAATGCAGATATATATCCATGTAAGTTTTTGGAAATATCTTTTTTAGGAACACAAGCATATGGACAAGTCAGCACAAGGGGGTGTTGAAATAACATTAGACTACTGGAACAAAATACAGAGAATGATGTCTCAATGTCCTGATATTGGTAAGCTATTTTTTTACCTCTTAGGCTAACTACATGTATCTATTATGGGATATGTGGAATAATATCAATGTTCAAGCTGGTGAGAGAGAGTTTCTCTTGGAATAAAAAAATACAAGTAAAACTTCTTCATAATCTACCTCTGCTCTGACAGTCTTTTTTCTTTTCAGAACCACCTACATGTTTTCCACAACTGCTGGCAACTTTTCAGAAAGAATTATTCCGACACCAAAAAAACAAACCCGAGGAGAAACTTTACAGTCCAAACCAGATGAAACAATTCTGTGATGAAAAGTGTCCTGGCTTGTTTGATCTTATGGTATCTGCACTTTCCAGAGATGATCCAAGATTATCTTATGATAGGTCAGATGTCATAGAACAAAAAGCAACAGCGGCACTCCACATTCTAGCATATATGAGGTAAATTACGTGCTACAATTACGTCTTCTCTTGGATGTTCTTAAGTCTGAACTGTATGTGGTACATGTATATCTCTTTGGTGTTAGATAACTTATTCATACTGTCATCTTCCATTGTTGAAGTTGATAGAAAATTAAGCATTATGTAACTGTTAATATCTCTCCAGCTACTATTTTCCAGTAATTCACAGGCTGAGTTTATACAGTATTTACTTTTAGTAATGCATAATAATTTACATAAAACCATGGCAAAACTAATCAAGTATAGTGTTTACAACGATTCATGTAGCCATGATATGTGTCACTTTTCAACAACCATCCAACTTATGTGTTGTGCATGTAATGACAGGGATTTCCTCAGATTTTGTTGATATGTACCAACAATTATGTCATCAAATCTTTCAAATATTATATCTAAATACCAGGATTGAGTAATGAACGAGTGTGTTTCACTTTGTAGGCAATAATCATCATATGTGACACATTTCACTACAACTACAAGACCGGTCTATATATAAAGTAACTGAATAATTGTCCTCCTTCATGCAGATCACAGAAAACAAATCAACTACAGAAGGACTGTGGCCTGAATCTTATGCAACATGGTGTATCTTATGATAGTCTAATGGCTGGTCCAATACTAGGATTCAGTGCTGCACCAAACACTATAACGCTACATAGATCTAAAACAGCCAGAGATAATACTCCACTTGTTTCTTCTCTACTATTAAGAGCAAGAAAGGTAAAGTTCAGTGTATATTTCATTCATTTGTAGACAGAAAGAAATAATACAAATATACTTTCATATTGTTATCATTTTAACAGAATGATTTTAGCAGAACTTTAGCAATTCATGTGCAGTTACATTATTCTTCATCACATACTACACAATAACTTATGTTCAGCCTCACATTTCTCATGGGTGGTGCAAATAAATGTGATCTCTAAATCAACAGACAAACCAATTACAAAAATAAAATAATTGTTACTATAGCCATGACTCCTTGTGAGTTTCGCTAATTCTCCTGAAAGGGATAAAGTTATTCTAGACCATGACAGAATCCATGACGCGAGTACCAGTGTGAAAGACTATTGTCAAAGTTGCACTTTTCACTGGACTTATTTATAGTTGTGATAAACTCTGTTTTGATGTCAAAATTATTATCTTTCTTTACAGGAAAGACATCTAGTGATTCATCTACTTGATGATTTCACAAACATTCAACCAATAAGACAGGCAACAAATTTAACCACATTCAAGGTATCCAAAATGGCTTCCTCACTAGTAGACGTTCATACACAAATCCTTGCAATAAAAAAAAGACAGACTCCACACAGAACAGTACCTGTTGAAACAGCAGAAGGCACACAAGACTGTGTTGGTGGTATTGGTATTGAAAACATACTTGAAATCATGACCATGGGAATGACGGAATATTCTACTGTCTGCATCAACACATTGCCACAGTACATGAAACACCTTGATCCAGCAACCATTGAGCAATCACTCAAACAGTTCAGGTAAATGCCCCTCTTTTACTACATAAAGTTCAGGTATTAAAGGGGAATGCCACTCCAGGAAATAGAGCCATTTTCATAAAGTGTTGGTTTTGATTCTGGAGAGTCATTACATGATTTTACTTCACCTACAATTACTTGCAATTTCAGAGAACAGCAAGTTGATCTTGTGCCTTTATATAGGGTAGTACTGTATCTTTACTATGGGATATTGCATCATGGAAGTCTTCACAAATTGAGTATTCATAAGCTTGGAGTGTCTATACCCTTGAGTGTACAGAATCTCATTGCGCAACTTGAATATATTATTTCTACTAACTCCCATGATGCAATGTTCTACAGCAAAGATACCCAAAAGGGCACAAGATCAACTTGATGTTCTTTTGAAATTCCAACTAATTGTAAATGATGTTAAATCATGTAATGCCTCTCAAGAATTAGAACCAACACTTAATGAAAATGCCTCTATATAGTCCTGGAGTGGCATTCTCCTTAAATGTGGAATAATATATCAGGTAACTATTGTTTTACAGCAAAGTAACAACGACATAGGTACACGTACCCTTATTAAGACATAGCTTTTTATATGTGTTACTGATCCGAACTAGGTTTTCTTGTGAGTAATCTGTAAATATCACTACCCTGTTTGTTTACTCCAGCCTAATGTACACAATACGCGCATTCGAACAGCCCTGACTTTTGGCTTGTATTTGTAAGTGCTATGACAAGATTACTGTCATTATGTGTTGGATACTACAATATGTGTCAGCTGGAATTTAAACCTTGAACACTCACAGCCTAGTATACTTACTTTCACAATGTACTTTTATGTTGGACTCAATGACAATGCGTGCAAAACTAACAATTAAATCCACTTCTATATCTATTAACCTCAGACTTTATCTTTATAAGCGTGCTTAATATCTGTCCTCGTCTTTCAGGGTCTACCAACAAGAGGACCACTCAGAAAGAAGCACACTTCAAACAACATACCTCATCGACGAATTTCAACAAGACTTGCATTCCATGGAAGACTATCAGAAAGCATATGATCACATCTTTAATACATCGCAAGACTTCTTTTCATATGCTGAACAGTTTGTAATTCCTGCTCCTGGTGATTGGCCGACATTTTATTTTGTAAAGAAACTTATTGCCCAAGACAAACTTAGTGATAGCATTTTACCAATACAGGGACCTTTCCATGTTTCCCTTAATCTTCATGACGACCATGTTAAACTTTATCATTTTTTTTACAGTGACTTGTATTCCTTTGTTTTTGGGGGAAAGCTCTCATGTAACCCCAAACCATTTCGAACATCTCTTGTTATCATGGCTGCTTTTACAGGTTGGCAGATTGTACGTGATTCCATCCTTCAACATTTTCTCAATTCCAAAGACCCAGAATACCTTTGCCTTAAACACATCTTTGACGAACAGTTACCTCTTCTGACCTTTCAATACACCTCTATTTTTCGTTCAGGAAATCACAACTTATACCTTCAAATCATGCGCAGAATTTCCATTTTATTCATCATCTGGAGAAGACATCATTATGACAAATCCACTCTTTCTATGCTTTCAGACACTGACTTTTACATGACCACATTTCCTGATCTTTCTGAACTCTTTCAAACTTATTTTCCAGTCCTCACTGAGAAAAAGGTAGAAGTATGGCACTCCATTCTGCGTAGTCAAATCAAACCACACACATCACCACACACAATAACAAAAACAGCACACAGCATTGCATCAACACGACTAAACAACACATTTCACCAAAACTTCTTACATGGCTATGGCAGAGGCAATTGGCATCATGACTACACTCTCATTGCAGGTAAGACAGCCGAGTATATTGTACAACTCTTTGGGAAGGTTGCACAGAACACTGGAAAATCTTCACTACTGGAATCAAAAACAAACATACTAAAATACCAACTACCAACATTCAAAACAGACATAACTAGTAAATGCTTACCCCTTGCTTTCAGTTTTGGAATCAACAATATACCAGCCATAGATAAAGTATGTGATTTCAAACCATGTAATAATCAGGGAGATACAATCAAAGTGCTTCCCTGTGGTCATAGTTGTCATGTGAATTGTTTACAATCATCAGAAGGCAAGTGTACTGTATGTCTTCCATTACTACTTGCCAAAGTAACAGAGCTTAGTAAAAGCTTTAATGAAGCCATTCTCACTCCAACACAACACAGGATAAGAAACCAATCCAAACAAAATGACAAAGATGTGGACACCGATGACACCACTGACATAAACACCACAAAAGACAGTGAACACTACACATCACAAGCATTTCAAGACAACATGACTCACTACATACAACAATATCCACCAATACAACAGCCTACAAAAGACCACCAACATCAAAATACCCATCAACCACAGCAGAACAACAGACGATGCGCTCACTGTAGACAATATGGTCACACAAAAAAGAAACGAGGTGTCATCACATGTCCTCAATTACTACAACAAACAAGACAGAAATCTTACATTCCACAACACCATGCACTCATTAACATACATCCCATTTCCATCATGTATACTGAAGGAGAGATAAAACTTTGGGCATTGCCAAAACACATATCTCAATCTACAATTGATGGCCGTGATGGAAGCAATGCCTGTTCACTTATTACAATAATATTTGGCAACACGTATTGGAATAATTTAATCAATCATGTGTCTCTCCCACAACAGGTATTACCACCACAGTGGTTTGAGGCGACACTCACAACATTGAGAGAAGGCAACAGAGTTTATGAGTTGTATGTAAGTCAAGTTGGCAGAAATTTGTCAGTACATGAAGCAGTCAACATGTTGCCGTATATAAATGTATGTAACATAGGACCAGAAACACCTATTGATATCATTGATACAGATAATGATTCACAGACACTTACACTAACTAATCTCATATCCCAACTCACCCCAAAATCAGCAGGCATTTTCATTTTTCCAGGGAAATCCATCATATTCCTTTGTAACCTTGATTGTAGCCATATAATTATGTTTGACAGTCATATTCATGGAGATGTTGGTGCCCTTTTTCTTTCCTGCCCTAGGAGGGAAGAAATAATAGCCAGAATGTTACAATATTTTAATTCTATTGCAAATAGCACACAGTTTACACTTGGTTCTTTCACAGTATTGAGATATGCCTAGATACATACATAGTTGTGTATACTGTCATCTGCGTAAACAGAAAATAATACAAATAGGTAATACAATTGTAAGTATTTTACTGTAAAATTAAATACAATGTAGATTTGGGTCAAGATACTTTTTTAATTTTACACACTCTCACAAAACAAAAGTCTTAAAAAAGAAAATGGAATACAATTATCTAGACTTTGTAGTATTTTAAAGACACACTTGTACAATAAATGTACATGTATGTGTTGTAACCTCCAGTAGCTCCATGTAGCAGGTGAAAATTCACTGGATACTTTTTAGGCTCTTTATGTGAGCCTTGTAGGTTGTATTTTCATTCTTTTTTTATTAATTGTACCATGCATACCACACTCTCTGCTAGTGTGTGTTGAGTATAATAAAGATTGATTGATTAATTATAGGAACCAAGAATGATGGATGTAGATTCTCATTTACTTCCACGAGAACAAGAAGTTTACTACTCTTTACTTTTGAATGTAATGTAACTAATCCTTAGAAACTATTTTGTTAGCTAAATGTGTAATGTAAACAAATCTATACTAATACTCAGTGTAGTTTATCTTAGGAAATATATTTTATGATAAGAAGGTAAAGTTATCTGACTATCAAAGGACTTTTAACTCTTTCAATTATAATCAAAAGCTATAATGTAGCTTCAGTAAACACATTTTTGAAATTCACCTTTTGCTACTGATGTTACTAAATATTAAGAGAAAAAAAATATTGACAGTATAGTATTGTCCTTGCATTTATATTAGAGTATAGATTTTCAAATACAATGGCATTCACATTTTGTATATCACACACTGTACTTCTCATGAGTAATTTATTCAAACATATTGTAACTTCCAGTGGAATTACTAAAGGTTACAAAGTAAGGACAAAAATCAAATTATTTAAAACTAAATGAGTACATTTATGGAATTAAAGTATTGTATAATTGAGTATGTATAGTAGTACTAAAAGAACATTTGTAAATAAACTGACTATGTAGATTAATTATTATATTGTATGATCATGTTTGTGTTTGTTCATAATTGTTTCCCAACTTGTGATTTTTTTGTAAACAATACCGTCCTGGTAGAAAGAGGATTAAAACATGGTATCAAATGTTATAAATATATTCCTTTAATGATTAATTCATATTGGTATTTTTGTGATAATAACAATCCCTGAATGGAACTGTTTACCCTTGAACATTAGGGAAGTATCATCCAGTTATTCAACATACTCATCACTAATATTAGTAATATGGTTGCTAGCAGGTTCATTATTTACATATACGTGTGGTGGAGGAACGTACAGTGACAATGTGATAAACAAGTATGTAAGTCGTAACACTCATTACTATACGATGAGTGTCATTTACTTACCTGGTTAGGTGACGGTTATTCCCATTGCAAACACTCCGATGAATCGCATGGAAATGAGTCAATTTCTACGTACAAGTTACCTACGATATATCAATAATAACGCCATCGTGTTACAAATTCCATACTTGTCATGAGTACAACCATGATCCATTACGCGGTGAAGTTATACACGCTCTTCGATCATGTTTTCTCAAACTGGAACAGCAAAGGAAGTGTCCTGTTATATGTATGAAATCATTGTCCATAGGTCTACCTAAAACGTGTTTTAAATAAAGTGCGTATCTCCAGAGGAAGGCAGGGAGAACGTGAGCTCATGGCGTACATGTGCACCGACCATGCACGTCCATTTATTTTCATTTCCGCATATCCTGACGCATGCGCATTGCGTTTTGAAGCGTTGCTACACACACACACACACACACTACGCATGCGTACACTCGGTAAACGATCACATCGCGTCATGAAAAGGTCCAGTTACGTCCTCAGAACAAAAGAATCGAATACTTCGCGGGAAGGCGTGCCAGTTCGTTTCCAGGACAAACCGGACAAGTTGGCCAGCCGTGACTATTACAAAAAGTCCACATGATCACACCATGGCTTGACTAACATGCCAAAAACCTCAGCCCACAGAACGTAACAAACCATATACATACTTTATGACTAAAACATTTTATATGTTTTCATAATTAAGTACATTATGACTAACTATCTAAATCTTTAGTACTTTGCAGAAGATTTCAAAATACCGCATTTTGCGCGCTCGCCTTTGTTGAATTTTAACGATCGGTTCCAATTTAGCCCAAGTGCCTTTTGTTCAACGGGATTAATACGGTGCTTAAAATAGTATTAGTATACCGTTTTAAAATAGACCAACGCTATGTCTTTTTTAAACACAGATAGATACACCAACACATTTTTTATCTTTAAAACTTATCTCTACATCATTACATGAGTATTTTTAGAAGTTTGAAGTTCATGACCGTCCATGCATGGTCAAACATTTTGAATTGGAGGCCGTCCATCGCCAGTGCTGCTCAGCTCAATCCGGTTAGAGCTGGTTTCGAAGCCAATGACAATACACAGACTCACAGTGATGATTCAACTCGTCATCAAATCTGACCTAACCGGGACTATATCACCTCGTGCCTTGGGGTAGGGAAACACTGCAAGGCAACGTTTCCGTAATTTTCAACTCATTATCCACTCAATAAATGCAAAGTATTGTCTTTTCACATTCGATGTTTCTCTTTCTTAAATTCCGAGATATGTTTTCGTACCTCGTGTACACGTGTACTACCATTAGTCGGATCTGTTACTCACGGCATAATGCGTTAATTTGGGCAAATAGTGAGTTTGTTCTAGCAAGCTACTAATTAATGCAAAGCTGATAAACTCAGATAAGAGACATTGATATCAGGTAGGAAATAGAGAAAAAAACAGTGAGAGGAAACATTATTTAAAACTTTATTTGAAATATACAGAAAATAATATTAGAAATCCGGAAAATCACATATATCTTTATCTTAATCTTAAATATTAAATATTAAATATATCAATCATTTTTTTATAAGTATCATGACAAATATGGCCAACGTAAATCGGATTAACTTTAATTTAGTGGAGATTTTTTTTATTTTGTTGCTTTGTTGCATTCCGAATCCAATTACATAAAACATATGCTACACGTATTTCTCACACACATCTATCAAACAAACAAACAATATTTTTTGCTGCATCAGCTGGAATAACAAATCTAGCAAAAATTTGCATGGGGGGGGGGATGTGCTACGTCATAGTTGCCGTAAACCCAGTGACAATCTACAGAATCAGTGCCGTAAAGCGATAGAGCTGCAGTTTTACGACGATGCTGAATCCGATATTCTATACGCACATCGCATCGTCTGCTGCCGAATAACGTTACAATAGACAGAGTAAGGGCCTTCAAGATGTACGTAATCTTTGCTTACTGAAATGCCGACAAACATATATACGACGCCATGGACACGTTAGGAATTGTAATGAAATGCCGAGGCTACATATCTTGGAGTCTCTACAAAGTTCACCTCATCCTTGGGACCTCACCGTCATTAAGTTTGTTTTCATTTCCTCATATTTTCAGTACATTTTTTAATCAATCTTTTCCGCTTAGGTCTAAAAAATCATCTTGTGTGTTTCCGGTTACCGACCCCACTAGTTTTCACTGCCGACCCTGAACTTTTTTATGTATTTGAGAGAAAAAATATCAAATTGTGAAAATTGTGAAGTCTCACGAGAAATAGTGGATGATTGCGGAAACTGACCAAAACTTAAAAAGACAATATAAAACTGTTCTTTCAATCTGTAATGGCTGTACATCTGATGAGAAGAAACCAATAACACAGAGACCATATGGAAAACAACGGAAAACACAACTACCTGAACTAGACACTCACATAAATAAAATATAAAATAAAATAAAAACTCTACCTACCCAACCGGTCCTATTCTAAAATTGAGCTTAGTCGGAACCACACAAGGCCTTAAAAATTGCCTGTTTTAGAACTTACTAGGAGCGAAAGAGATCACGTTGACAATCAAGGTTTGTCATGTTGAGTACAGAGTCAGGTTAGGTCAAATTGATGTTCAAGGTTGTCTGTCTGTCTGTCTTTCTGTCTGTCTGTCTGTCTGTCTGTCTGTCTGTCTGTCTGTCTGTCTGTCTGTCTGTCTGTTAATTTTGCAAAGCTGTGATTTGAAATAGACGATCGACCCCGAGTGAAAGTACAGCCACTCTACTATGAGATCGAACGTTCACACGCACTGACTACGTGTTCATGGTCCTGTTCGCCTCCAAGTCTCAAATTCTAACAAATTAATAAAACATTCCGATTGGATCGTTAAGAATTATACTTATTACGTTTTGATGCATATGGTGACGTTACGACCACATCAAATATCACTTCGACTACTGTTACATTATGTACACTCGTACTCAATATCCTTGTGTCTGGCTATTTCGCTTGAGTTCATTTTCCCGCCAAAACAATCTTATAAATGTGTTTCTTTTTTTTACAATTTCACTTATTCACTTATTTTAAGATAATTTTGGACCAAAATCATAAAAATTATCCTTGTTTATGGAGATGTGTTAAAATTGTCGAGAATTCTTGGGTCTAAAACGAAATATTATTCAAATATTATTCAAAGTTTACTAACTCAATGGTTTGCTTTGGAATTTTAACTTTACACCGCCACTCTCTAGCTCCGATTTCATCGGGGAATTCATCGGGCACACACGAATGATTTTTGAATCAGTGCCAATTTCTTGTTCCTCCGTACATAATTTTTCAAATTATTTGTTTTTTGCGAAAATTAAGAGAAAACAAAAAGTTTATTCGTACAAAATTTAGAACCGAACCTACTCATTTCCATCAGCCTAAAAACGTCAAATTTCATCAACTCCAACTGAAAGTACAATTTTCGTATAATCTCTCGAAACATGAAAAATGAACTAATATCACCGTGAAATGTATGATTACGTGTACAATGTATTTTGTATGTGTTATATTGAATAGCGGTAGAGAGAGAGAGAGAGAGAGAGAGAGAGAGAGAGAGAGAGAGAGAGAGAGAGAGAGAGAGAGAGAGAGAGAGAGAGAGAGAGAGAGAGAGAGAGAGAGAGAGAGAGTGAGAGTGTGTGTGTGTACTGTTTTTTTATTAGTTACTTTGGGCGGTCTGGGCCTCGCTGTCCCCAGTCTGGAGTTATCGTCCAGACAGGCTGAAGGCCAGTCTAATTATGTAACGATCCTATTGGAATGCTTGTATGTCTAGTCATCGTCGCAAACAAACCACGGCCTGTTTTACGGCAACGCTCTTAACGAGCCTCCCATCGTCGCAAACCACACAGCCTGTTTTACGGCAACGTTCTTAACAAGCCTCCCATTTCGAAATGTACATGGTAGTAGAAATAATAACTCTGGTTTGCGAGAATGATGTCTAGTATAGATTTTAGTTGTCTATTGGGGTCTTAAACATCTTAAACGAGGTCGATAATGTATAGATATAAATTTGTTTATAGACTTTATTGATTGTCAGCAAAATGCCAGGAGCAGAGTAACGAGACGAGACAGAATGCAAATTAATTTTATGACGTCACTGTTTTATTAAACCGTCTTTGTTTGTCACCCGAATCTCTCTGCCCATGTCTGTCTGTCTGTCTGTCTGTCTGTCTGTCTGTCTGTCTGTCTGTCTGTCTATCTGTCTGTCTCCTCTCCTCTGTCTGTCTGTCTGTCTGCCTGCCTGTCTGTCTGTCTGTCTGTCTGTCTGTCTGTCTGTCTGTCTATCTGTCTGTCTCCTCTCCTCTGTCTGTCTGTCTGTCTGTCTGTCTGCCTGCCTGTCTGTCTGTCTGTCTGTCTGTCTGTCTGTCTCCCTGCATGTGTCTGTCTGGCTGGCTGTCTGTCTGTCTGTCTGTCTATATGTCTGTCTGTCTGTCTGTCTGTCTGTCTGTCTGTCTGTCTGTCTGCCTTCCTGTCTGTCTTTGTCTGTCTGTCTGTTTGTTTGTCTGTCTGTCTGTCTGTCTGTCTGTCTGTCTGTCTGTCTGTCTGTCTGCCTGTCTCTCTGTCTGTCTGTCTGTCTGTCTGTCTGTCTGTCTGCCTGCCTGCCTGCATGCCTGTCTCTCTTTGTGTTACTTCAACATCGTATACTGAAAAGGTCTGGGAGACACAAGTGTATTTAGAAATAATTTAAATATATTCGTTTTTTTAATCTTTCAACAGACTGAGTATTTTATTTCACCAAAAAGGAAGGGTAGACATACAAAAGAAATAAAAAGACAAAACGTTCGTCTTGTCATCACCTCATTGACAACGCGCATCACATCCGGATTTGTGAAATATTTGAACACTTGAAATCTTCAGTAGTCGTCAACAAAGCCATATGATACCGCTAAATAAAAAGAATAGTGTGTTTCCAATAACCTGATCGATCCTATATAGTTTAAACCGCCGACCCTCGTGACATTTTCAGGCTGTGCGTTGCCATTCTCACAAACCAGAGTTATTATTTCTACCACTACACTTCGAAATAACGCGTTAAGAACGTGGCCGTAAAACAGGCTGTGGTTTTGCGACGATAGTTTTTACACGCAAAAAGATAAAATTATGACAATTTACTTCTATTTCCCTGTAGATTTTCTTGTCATAGTATCTTAGGTTACTTTTTTTAAATCCCAGAATCGATTTCATTTCACTCTATATCAGCACAATCTACATATTGTGTTTGTCTACTTCTGAATCACATAGAATTGTCTTTATTTACTTCTTTCACACCTCATCAACTGTTATGGAAGTATTATTGTGATCGATAAGTATCTTGTCTTTGGATCGAAGTAATTAAAAATATCAAAAGTTAATGTCAAACAAAATAAAATCCCGACATACCTACCCTATTTTTTGAAGTCATGTTATCAGAAACAAACATTTGTTTTTTATTTTTGCCTGAAACTCCTAATATGATACATTGATAATGTATATAAAGACCGTGACGTGCACATTTGATTAAGAATTCTTGAAAATTGTCATGGCATTTTTTTTCGCCAAAATATTGACACATATCACGGACTCAGATTATTTCTACGATTCAAACGTAAGGTAAGCTTAATGGAAGTTGAGTAAAAGAATGAAGAGCTTATATGGATGGGTTTGAAATTTTGAAATATAATTTTTCTCGACGTTTCTTTTCCAGAATTACAAGAATTAATTATATTTTGATATATTTTTATCGATTTCTGTGATATAAACTGTAAGTTGCCGACTTCCTTTGTGTTTCTCGTGGGTGACATCAGTCCAGAAAATTCAGTTAAAACGCATCTTTCACATTTGACGACAACTGTCGCATGTCGTCTGACAAAGAGGTTCCCGCCTTTCCACGTGATGTATCATGGATACTCGTTAAGTAGTCTATCCTCACATGCCCTCATCACATGATCAACGACTGATTCTGAGATGAACATACGTGTATGTATTTTGGTATTTTTATGTGCTTTTGGGTTTTTTTGTGATCAAATTAACCAATTTCTTTTTTCTTCAACATGAACACTGAAAATACAAGAAGTCTTTTGTACCAAAATTCTTATGAAAACTCAAACAAGCTCTCTTGATGACGTACGATATCATGATCATAGGAACAAAAAAAACGTTTTGGTAGACAACTTAAAACAGGTCTCACTCCGCCTAACTAACCGAAATACAAGTGACTTTGACGATACACATCATTTGAAGAAAAAAGCCGCCAATTTCTGTCATTAGGTACAGAGATGCACATCTCTTTCCTGTGACACTCCAAATTTGACGTTTCTTTTCTCTCAATTATGCACAAGAAAACGAACAAGTTTCATGATAGCCGCATATATACAAAATTATTTTGTCTTTTGGTTTACAAGGCATACTGGAAAGTATATACGTTGTTACATTGCATTCTCGCAAACCGGAGTTATTATTTCAACCACTACATTTCGAAATGGGAGGCTCGTTAAGAACGTTGCCGTAAAACAGGCCATGGTTTGCGACGATGTGGTTTGCGACGTTGTTACATTGTATTCTCGCAAACCAGAGTTATCAAACTATTTCCAGTAATTTGAATAAAACACCTCCAAAACCGATTAACGAGTTATAACATGGTAGTTTTCCCGCGTTATTTTCGATCTCTCTCAATCTAGTAGGAATATAATATACCTCGATTGCTCTACTAGTTTTTCTCTATTTCATTGGTATATTGTCGTTTGTTTTTCAACAAATATAAAAATCCAAGATAAAAAACCAATTTAAAGGAACTATATACCGGTAGAGACAAAGAAGGAAATAAAGCAATATTCCTAAAATCCGATTTTTAATAAAAAGAAAATAAAAAGGGTGTTATATTTCTGCAGCTGGCGTTCGTTCACAAAAAACATCACAAAGCTTAAAGTGACCATATGGATGAGAATTTGGTATTTATTTTGGATTTTTATTTGATAAAACAGCTTCACTATGTTTTTTTACTTGAAAAAATAATGTGAAATAACATATACCAAGTTCATACTATTTTCACGAGAAAAATCAATCATTGGGTGGCACGCAATACGTAGACGCTCTCACTAGTCCTCGGGAGCATCGCTATTGCAGTTAGTATTAGCTGTTTTGTATGTACCAATACAGGAATATCTACCGAAAAATTGTACTAGAATATCCTTGTACTGAGTACCCTCATTGACTACATAGGGCTGATCATTTGTTGACATGTTAGTTGTTACGACGACTCCATGTTACTGCGACGCCCCAAGCATCGCAGTAACACGTCAACAAATGATTAGCCGTAGTCAAGGGTACTCAATGCAGTAGATATCGGTACATACAAAACTACCATTTTAGCAATGCGATGCTCCTACGACCGTGAGGATGCCAATGTACAATTTTTTTGAAGGTGCGGCTCGGGCAGTGCGATGGGGTGGTCACGTGATAGATGTATTTGAATTTTAGCCCGTGAGCTAAATTTAGAACAATGAAAGTGTATTTTTTTTATATTTTCAGACTGTCAGTGTTACACTTGTTGTAGCTTATTTGTTGTGACTTTCACAGCAAGCGTTATTTAATTGTCAAGGCAGTATAAATATGTTTATGACATTGATGAAAATGATGTGTAATAAGCTTACCAAGGCTTGTTTGATCAACCTAGGTCTGAAAGACACAGAGGAACAACAGATGCCTGACAGAGCTATAGAAAGAGTTGGTCCCAAGCAAAACATATTACGTAATCAGTCCCACCCTAGACAGATTTTTTGAAATGTTGTTTATAAATTCTTTATTCTTCTATTGTTACATTTTTGTTATTGTTAGCATTCTTATTGTTTTTCAGTGATTCTAACAAGCATGCGTACCCACTTCGTCGGGACTGCCACCACTAGGCCTAGAATAAAGGCGTTAGGGATTTCAATTTTGTTTAGAGGGGAAAACAAAATTCAAAATCTCCATCGCCTTGATTTTAGGCTATAAAGTTACAAGTTACAACTAATGTGAGAACCTGAGATTGAACTTGAATCCGGACGTCCACCTTGGCACTTTTTGTTGTCGTTTATTTGTCCGATCTTCGGTGACTAACAAGTCAAATACGATGCGTGTGTCGTAATGGAACCAATGTTCGCATTCTCCATTTTTTTTTAGCAAACAATACTTTTGCGTTACGTGTTGGGAGAAGCCTAGAATCGATGTGGATGTAAGGGGTTTTGAATTCCTTATTTCCCCAGGAAAAATCAAAATTCAAAAACTGATATCGCCTGGATTCTAGTACGTAGGGAGGTAACAATACGATCTGCCTAGATATTTTGAGATTAATGATAGCAATCTACTGGGTTGTTTTTTTCTTTTTGAATTTCTTTTTGTTCAAAAATGTATGAGATATCGTTAAATGTCACTAGAGAGCTGAATTGTTGTTGTTGTTGCAATGTTGTTTAGACATATCAAAGTGGCAACCACAACATTATCATCGGCGAAGTATATATATATATATATATATATATCAGAGTGTCTGATGATCGCAATATGCGTGAAACTCCGAGTTACACCCAAGAAAGAGTTCCAGTACTACCAAAACTATTAGTATTACGCTCTGCCACTGCGGTATAGAGCACTGTCTTATAGCAGATTGATACTCACCGAGTTATATATATATATATATATATATATATATATATATATATATATATATATATATATATATATATATATACATCAGCATCTCCTGACGAGTGATTTACTCACGAAACAGGCTTGTAGAGACGAAAAACACTACTTGATTTTCTCCTACCCTCAACACACACACACACACACACACACACACACACACACACACACATACATTACATATATGTGCTGAGCATACGTCAACTACAGCTAAAAAGTAGTTTTAAAAAGTGAGTATTTCGATATACATTACACTCATAAATTCACTATATTTTGAAAATAAAAGTGATGAAAAGGGATGTCCTTTTAAAAATGACATTCACATGGGTATAGTTGAAGTTGCATGGTGCCATTGACTTGCACACGTGTTCACGTCAGATGATGATCTAAATAACTATTTCTAAATTACCTGATCATGCTTTTCACCCAGTGACCTCATAACTTCATCCACTGTCTTCAGAAATTCTGCTAAATTCTCCACAACGTAGCGGTTTTCCGTAAAAATCCCCCTTTCTGTAACTCAGAGGAAACCGGTTCTCAATGGGTGTGTTTTCTTTAGAATGGGGTCATACATGTTATGTGTTACAACACTATCACGAACGTTCGTTTGCTTTCACATGTACAGCATAGTGAACGCACACTATGTCCACGTGGACTTCCGTGTTACAATACGTTCACATTACAGTGTATCTCAATTCGTAGCTAGCTCTGGCCTTCGGTACTTAGCAACCAATTCACTTCCTTTAAATACAAGTTTCGTACATATAGTGAATCACAAATATGAAATACTGTGTTTTTTATTTGAGAGGGGAGGGGGACGTTTTCCCATTTTGAACTACACACCCGTTTCCCCGGGGATTCCCCTATTGTTACGATTACATAATACATAACAATTGGTTAAAATATTCCATTGTGTAATAAAAACCAGTCTTTCTTTCTCTATCCCTATAACTGTTAACAGTACACTGACTTGCCTATCGTTCATTCTCTTTTGTTACTCCCTTTCTCTCTTTTACTCCTATCGTCATCGTCATCGTCATCGTCATCATCATCATCATCATCATCATCATCATCATCATCATCATCATCATCATCATCATCATCTTCATCTTTTTTCTTCTTCTTCTTTTTCTTCTACAACGTGTAATTTTAAAATAAGCCGAAATGTATACCCAAAGAACGACACATCCATATATCATTTACAGTGAGTACCACCCTTCCCCTTCCCCTCCCCCTCCCCGTGGATACCACTTCTCTTCACGTCGATTGAATTATATATGGGGTAAGACTAGGATAATATGTATATATATATATATATATATATATATATATATATATATATATATATATATATATATATATATATATATATATATATATATACATATTATATAGTTTTACTATTACGCTCTGCCACTGCGGTATAGAGCACTGTCTTAGCAGATTGATACTCACCGAGTTACATATTATAAAAATATATATATATATATATATATGTATAATTATGCACATCCTAGCCACGTATGCACAGCGTTGACAACGTACACATCATACATGGAACATTGAACGATCATTTGTGGTCCACGTGTAGCTAGTCTGCTAAATATTGTTTTAGCATCCTGACCATGTACGAGTGAGATTTAAAAGATTAATTTTTTAAAACAAATGTTGTTGAACTTGGCCTTTGGAATCAATATCTTTGAACTGATAACGTTTGGAATATACGATAAACTTAAAAACAGTAACACCGTGGACCAACCACTTCTATACAGATAAATCATGATTAGACCACTTCCAGTAGGGGGTCGGTGTAGTTCTGGCTCTGGTTTTAATCAAAATTGCGCGAAAACTCACATGATACAACGATTTCTAAGAATCCCAAGCCATAAATACGGGGGTCTTGTAACCTTGGATATAACGAAGGAATCATCGACAGTCAGTTTTTATTGTTGGACCCAACGTAGACTGTAAGATACGTCGTGACGTTTCACCCTCACCGGCCTCCGATGTTTGAGGGCGCCCCGTCACGGCGTACCTTACAGACTTGACCCAACGTTGATCAAATTTTACATAGGCCTAAAAAAAAATTGTTTGGGCCCGGTTACCCAATCTCAACAGTCTAGCGAATGTGTATGTCTGCCAAAATATAGCCATACAGTTGTATAATAATGTATTTGACTCAAGTAACATTGGGGTATTGAAGACAATTTTCAACAGTAGTCTATGGCTTTCGATAATGGTTTGAAATGTTATGGCCTCCTGAACTATGGTTACGTATAGGTTTAAGGTGCAAGAAAGATGACTTGCAAATTTGAAGTGATTTTGCTCAGTATATATAGTTACGTCATTGATGAGTCATAGCAAACAAGTTAAAACTGTGAACTACATTGTAATGGTATTTGTCTACATGTACAATGCTATAGCATACATGGTATCCAAGCACTACAAATACAATACATAATAATCTAACATCGCGGGGGCAATTCAAAATAGCGCCCTCAATCAGATATGCATGGTATCCAAGCACTACAAATAGAACACAATAATCTAACATCGCGGGGGCAATTCAAAACAGCGCCCTCAATCAGACATGCAGGTGGAAAGTTGAAACCTTCTGAAATAAACCGTATCAACCGTCATGAAAAAGCCCACTGCAGTGATTTGAGAAATTAGTCGAAGATTCAAGCGCCCTCAGTGGTGAGAGTCTGGGTAACCAAAAGTAGGCAATCCAAAGATATTTCACCCACAGATTTTTAAAAAGGAATTATCACAGTCGGTATATCAACCAATTAATTTTAATAACAATTTAACAAAATAATTACAAACACATAATGTAAATATTCTTTTATACCTAAGGTGAAAAAAATAATTCTGTGTTTTTCTGATAACTTGACCTCAAAAAATAGGGTAGGTAAGTCAGGATTTTATTTTGTTTTAATTGATCTTTCTGATTCTTTTATTTTTGAAAAATATTGCTTTTACTCAAAAACAAACAAAATGTCCGTCAGTACCCCTTCTTGATGAAATACGTACAGACACAATCTGATTAAAATCCGATGTGGTGAAAGCAGCTAGATGTCCTTATTTACCTCTATTCATCGTGTTGTGACGTTTGTTCGGAGTGGGAAGGCGGCGATCACTCTGAACAAAACAAACGTCACAACACGATGAATAGAGGTAAATAAGGACATCTAGCCGCTTTCACCACATCGGATTTTAATCAGATTGGTACAGACATTACTGGAGAAAGAAAAGAAATGCATGAAAGTCAAGAAGACAAATCAGTTCTTATCTTATTGTTTTAAATGTTTAAACAAAGTTTAGAGTCAGTCAGCAGCTTAAAGTCGGTCGGGTTATCGGAAACACACAATTTTTATTTTATTTTGCCTACCTAACAATTTTAGTTTTTAAGGTAAATCTTATTTTTAGTTAGTTTTATTAAAACATCTACCAAACATTTCTATACATCTCTAGCCTAGAATCCAGTCATGTGATCTGGTCATGTGATCTAGTCATGTGATCTAGTCATGTGATCTAGTCATGTGATCCAGTCATGTGGATTTTTTTCTTGCCTTTCCTTTACCATGCCTGCCATTTCTCTTGTGTTGTTTATATTACTGTTGCTATGTGTTGTTTACATTACTGTTGTTATGTGTTGTTTACATTACTGTTGCTATGTGTTGTTTATATTACTGTTGCTATGTGTTGTTTACATTATTGTTATCATTACTTTTTCCATGATTATTTGTTAAGTTTTTAATAATTTTTCCCAAAACTAAAAGCTGATGAGCTCTTTGCAAAACATCATTACAATTGTTCAAGTGTAGACTGTAACAGTGCCCTCACTGGCCAGCTCTATCCTAGAAGTGGATGACGGATGTGTGAGGGTGCCCTGTCATGCCATACTGTACAGACCCAGAACATCAAAAGGAAATATATTTTGATTATCAGCAAAACCAGTGAAATTCAAAAACGTCCAATTATTTCAAGATTATTTAGTATATAGGATCAAAAAGGATAAATAATATTTTGTAAATATCTATTGCACAGATAAAATAAACTTAGGCAACGATATTGTCTTGTCTATCCATACATCTGCAAGACACTTATGTCCAAACATCTTCAAGATATCTTCACTTATGTCCACACATCTTCAAGACATCTTCACTTATGTCCAAACATCTTCAAGACATCTTCACTTACGTCCATATGTCTTCAAGATATCGTCTTTCTTCTCTTATCTTTGTTAGCAGCATTTTAGATTCATCCAAACTAACTTCCATATAATTGGCTAGGATCTCTGTCCATGTCTGGTTCACATCTCGTGCCATGTTTTTAGCATCCCTAAGTAAACAGATATAATATTGATCATGGTTTTAGCATCAATCAATCAATCAATCGATGCAATTTATATAGCGCCAATTCCACTATGACAAGAGTTCAAAAACAGGTAAGTCTTTAAGTGTTTTTTAAATGTGCTAATTGTAACTTGTTCGCAAATTTCAATTGGTAATTCATTCCACAGACGAGGCGCAGCAGAAAAAAACCGATCTTCCTCCATAAGATTCCAGCTTGTACTTAGGTACATATAGGAGATGTTTATAAATAGCATCCCTAAGTTAACAGAAATAATGATATATTGGTTTTAACATTTATCCTGATCATAATAATTATCCAAATCATGGGATTTTCTTAACTTACTGAACTAGTTCAGTTTGGTGTATTGATACCAAAGACACTTATCAACAAACATATATTATAACATTTTTATCCCAAAACAATTAGTGTTGCTGTAGCTGTAACTATAGTATGGGTTACCCAGACTCTCACCACTGGGGGCTCTACTACAAGACCATCTAGTCTTGGTTACCCAGACTCTCACCACTGGGGGCTCTACTATGAGACCATGTAGTCTTGATTACCCAGACTCCCACCACTTGGGGCTCTACTACGAGACCATCTAGTCTTGGTTACCCAGACTCTGACCACTGGGGGCGCTCTTCCAAGAGACCATCCAAACGAGAGTCTGGGGGAAACAACATTCCAACAACCTGACATGTGAAGTCACACAGTACATATCTTCCATGTTTAGCCTGCAATGTTGGATGTAGAGTATTCCCCAGCATGCACTGCTCTAAAAGCTACTTCCTGCGAGGGATAGCTGGAATCTCATTTCCCCTGACTCTCGTTTAGGGAGGTCTTGTAGGTAGAGTCCCCACTGGCAAGAGTCTAGGTAACCACGACTACTGTAACTATGGAATTTGTCATTCTGATGTGAATACCACAACCTCGTGGTAGTCAGCTTTAACTATGAAATTTGTCATTCTGATGCGAATTGTCGACCAAGACAGATCGAAAGCTTAATGCTAAAAAACTTTGAACTGTTTGTGTGTTATAACCTTTGTAAATCACCAACTAAGACAGTACAGTTTGGTGTATCAATGCTAAAGATACTTACCCACAAACGTAGATTATACCATTTTTATCCAAAACCAACTGAGCTAATTCAGTTTGGTGTGATTTCATAGCATCTTGTACATAGCGTGGTTTATCAAGTCCACCATCACGTGAAAAACTAACACATAACTTAGAGAGAGTTCTATCACGTTCAAACTGTTCCAGTTGTTCTCTGAAAAATTTAGGAAAGACATATTTTCTGCTTAAAATAATGTTGGTTTTTTATGTCGTGCTTTTATACTTTGTGTTCAAAGTGATTTACAATTATCACCCCTGGCTTGGATCTATAGCGGCACAAAGGCCCTTTATACTTCCATAACTCCCTGGGAAGCATACAATCCATTGCAGCATTTATTAGCGCATAGGATTAAAGCATTCACATTGCAACCTTTATCCTACCAGGTCCCTAATTATACAGCTGGGTTGACTGAGGCACAGTCATGGTTCAAATCTTACCCAAGGACTTAAGCCACTCAGAAACAAATGGCAACAAACCTGCAACTTCCAAGCCAGTCACTCTAACCAACATTGCTACATTTTGTCATCTGGCTCAAAAAATATCTCTGTTAGTAAGATATTTGAGAGCCAGATGATAAAATGTAGCAATGTTAGTAAGATTTTATTGAGCTAGTTACATTTTATTTCAAGCCTTATAATTTTCATTCTACTAATTTAATAGTTTCCTTGAAAATATTTTGTCTACAAACACATTCCTAAAATGAATTCAAAATTACTACAAAAAGTATTTGTCTGGTAAAGATTGGATTAATTTTGAGATATTTTGAACTAATTATTCAAAACAGAGAAATTACACTATCAATACCTGAAGATGTAGTCTCTGTTTCTATGACGACAACCAAAGAACAACCAGGTTTCACCGAACTCAACAGATGGTTGCTGTCGTTGTTGTTGGTGATAACGATGCTGTAGGAAACCAATAAATGGTGCCACACCTGTTCCTGGACCAATCATAATCAAGGGTGTGTTGATATCATCTGGGAGATGAAAGCTGTTATTGGTGCGTTTAAATATTGGTATCTGATGGTGGAATGGAAAATGTAATTAGTCAGATCAGTTTCACAGTATTAATGTGTATGCACGACAGTGTCCAATTAAATCACAGTATTAATGTGTATGTATGTGTCCAATCAGATCACAGTATTCAAAGCATAATATTAATGTGTATGCATGTGTCCAATCAGATCACAGTATTAATGCGTATGAATGACTGTGTCCAATCAAATCACAGAATGTCAGTCCTGACTTTTATTTGATAGTGCTAGCAGTCTGTCATCGAATGAAAAACACATTTCTCTTAATTTGAATCAAACTGATAACTATTGGGTTTTATACGTCACCTGTCACCAATCTCGCATTCTGATTGGTTGACGTTGGGTTTTCTTGTAAATCACTGCATAATAACGATGGAATAAAACCCAATTTTTGTGTGGCAAAAGAAATTGCTATGTCTTAGAGGGACAGCCAAGTCATGAACACAAATGTTGTGCACCCTCTAGTGGCCATGCATAGAAAGGTTGTTTGAATTCAAACGAATGTTAGTGTTAAATACCTGAGGATTTTCCTGAGTTCCACTATTTTCCTGTAGATGATTGGTTAGCTTATTCATCCATCCAGTACATACACCCTGTCTGTCACCATGACGACCATTACCATGGGGAATCTCAATAACATTGAAGGCAAATTCGAGCTTTTCTGCATCACTTAACGGAGAACTGGAAAGATAAAGAATATCAATTTAATTCTAGGACTGAACCTTTAGATGGCAGAATGTAAAAATACTAAATTTTCACATGGAATTTTTTTCATTATTTTCACTGGAATGGTTTCCCTCCCCCTAAATGAGCAAAGTTCTTTTACTGAGCTTGTGTGATACTTCGGATCATCACTTGTTGATTCAGTGTAGTTTATATTTTCATATATCTTACCTCGATACAGAGTATGGTCTTGCTTGTAACCGTGGTAACATTTCCAACAATCTTTCTATTGGTGGACAACAGGACAGAAATGCCGCCAGAATGTCGACAACAGATATGTTTGCACATCGGATGAATTGTTCATAATCTTCGCTACCTTGACGACTGCATAATTCTTGGAGACGGCGTTTCTCGTTTTCATTGTTGGTGTACGCTGCTAACAGTCTGATGAATGCCTGGATAAATTTTGACATATTAATGATGATGTCACACAATTGTACACATAAATTGATGACATACATCATGTACACACAAAGTGGTGATGTCACGTCATTGTACACATGCAAACTGATGACATACATCATGTACACACAAACTGGTGATGTCACATAATTATAGAAACACAAACTGATGTCACTGTATGGAAACACAAACTGGTGATGTCATACGTACTGTTGTGTACACACAAACTGCTGATGTCATACTGTTGTGTACACATAAACTGGTGACATGTCAGTGTAGCATTCTACATGGATAACTAATCAAGAAACAGTAAGCAAAACCCTTTATAAATTATATACCAAACTAAAACCATAACTTACTTTCTTTGGTGGCATTCTTAGGTCAAAGGTCGTCAACAATGCATGTCTGAGGGTACAATTCATCGGTACAAACTCTGGTACCTGTGCACGTTTCTTTTTCGTACCCTCTAGTAGATGTAATATCATTGGTATATCTGCTTTCTCTTGGATTGATAGATGCTGAATGATAAAGTCTACCTCTTCAGAGTTATTTGGACATACCACACCGATAGAATCACCAGGTTTGTACTCTATACCAGTATTCTGAAAGAAAACCCAAAAAACAAATTCTGGTTAGTAAATGTTACTTCTCTAGGACTGTTTAGACATAACATACCCAACTGAGTCACTAGGAACATTTTGTATAATAGTATTTTGTTTATGAAAACAGTTAAAAATAGGTAGATACTACAATTTAAGTCCTTAGAGATTGTTTTTGACTTTTAATTGACAGTGTCTTGAATTTTTGGCTTCTTTCTTCAGTATAACCTTTCCTTTCACTTGTTCATGTTACCTAGACTGTCTCCTGTGTGTTTTTGTCGTATTTCACTTCGTCTTTTGTATGTGATTTATATGGTTTTTTTATGAGCACGTTCTCGAAGTAAATAAATAAAAAAAAAAGACAAAAAAAGAGACAGACACTTATTAATATTACCGTATTGTAAGATTACTTGCATTGGTGAATGCGAATACCAGTGGTATTTGCAGTGCGGTGCAAAACTGGAAAAAACATTATTGCCTATCTGCATGCAAATGATATCCAAATGAGGAAAAAAAACAAAACAAACAATGCTTAGGACAAACAAAAAAATTGTGTGGTTCCGATTACGTTCAATTTTAGAATAGGTGGGGTAAGTAGCATTTTTAGTTTATTTCTTTTAATTGCACATCCACTATTTCATGCAAGACTTCACAATTTTTTGGTATTTTATTTCATTTTTCTCAAATACATAAAAACAGTTTAGGGTCAACAGTGAAAAACTAGGTGGGGTCGGGTAACCGAAACCAAACAATTTGTTAATGGTTTGACTATAAGAATGATTGCTAGTCATCAACCATTCAGTCTGCAACTGATTCTGTATGACCTTTGACCTATAGTTTTGTTACTTATTGGTCATATGAGCAATAGGAAAAGAATCAAACCATATTTGGAGAATGAAAGTCTTTTATTTTTGACAACCTGTTGTCATGGTAACATGGCCTGATGACAAGATATCTATAGATACTAGATTTAGCTCTATTGTGTAGATTAAGAATGTCATACAATATGACGGAATCCCATGATGCATCAGTGCAAGTGTGGCATACTCAGGATATCTGTACAAGACTAGCGCTTACAGTGTTCTCTGTGGCACTACTTTCAGTAGCGTATGTAGCAAGTGAAAGTGCAGCAGTAAACAGTGCAAGCACAAGTGCAAATATATCCCTGAGTACCCATACTGGAACTAATGCTGAATGGGAGATATCTAATTGGAGGAGAGACTTACCGAGATATCTAATTCAATCCTCAGACACGTCTTCACTGCATCATGTCTTGTTAGTCTCTCAGCTGATTGCACTGTTGCCATGACAACAGGTGATGTTGCAGACGGGAAGACAGCTCCGCCATGTAATGGTAGGCTAGGCAAATCCTGAAAAGTAAAGAATTAGAGCGACAAATTACAGAGAGTGTCAGGTGGTAAGTGAGGTGGGAACATTGTATCAATTTACTCAATGTAAGTAACTTACCACTGATAGGTCTGGTTGGTACTCTATGGTAAGGTAGTCAGGTGGTAAGTGAGGTGGGATCATTGTATCGATTTACTCAATGTAAGTAACTTACCACTGATAGGTCTGGTTGGTACTCTATGGTAAGGTAGTCAGGTGGTAAGTGAGGTGGGAACATTGTATCAATTTACTCAATGTAAGTAACTTACCACTGATAGGTCTGGTTGGTACTCTATGGTAAGGTAGGCAGGTGGTAATGGTGGAAGGGTCAATGCACTTTCTGACAATGGTGGACATGATGAAGTCAATGATGTTTCACATATGGTTACGTTTTCAGACATTTCTTGCTTTTCCTCGGCATTGTCATCTAGATTCTCCTTATCCACTTCATCTGTTATATACTTTTCTTGTATTTGCATATTGCTTCCAGTTTCAACAGATGTCCCCGTAAGCTTGCTGCTCAATTTTGTATTGTCAACCTCATTTACATCTTTGTTAGGAATGCTTCCATTGGCTGACTCACTGCTAGCAACATCCTGATTGAAAGACTTGTTTTCATTGGCTACATCAGTTGTTGCTGTGATACTATTGGCTGTCTCAACATCACCAGATAAAACACTATTGAGTGATGTAATGTTATGGTCAACCTCATTGGTTGCTTCAGTTTTGTTAGGTGCAGTGTGATTGGTTGATATTTGTTCATCATTTTTGGGGTTGAGAGTCACTGATATGTCTGTCAAATTCTGTTTAATTTTGTTACTAGTCCTTTTTGCATCGATGTCAGTAATTTTGAGATCAGAATTTGGACTTGAAACACTACTTTCATTTTTAGTCAGAATATTGTTTGGTATTTCAGAGTTGTTTGACTCATCTAGTTTGAGATGTTGTAAATCACTGGAGATACATTCAGTCTGTGTGTTTGTATTTGTGTTTGTTTGTTGTGAATCAAGATTTAGTTCTTTCCTCAAAGCAGCCCACAGACCTTCAATCCATGGTTCCACCACTATTTCCAACCTATAGAAATAATAAAATTATTTTAAAAATATTATTACATATGTACCAGAGAGTACTTGCATCAGTGCCACGCATTACTGAAAATTCACAAATACTTTAGGACTTCTGACTTCAGTCATAATACTGAAACTATCATTACTGGGACAAGCCATTAGCCAAGCAAGTGGACTTGTTATCAAAGAGTACCAATATTTACACATGTGATGATGGGCTCTTACATAACACAAGTAAACAGCTGTAAAACCTCTATTCGGCCGTCTGCATGGACTGCAATTGAGGCAAACCTTATCTCCGTCTTATATCAGTTGTTAGCAATTTATTAGGCTATTATAAGTAACGCTACAAACAGCTTTAGAGATGCAAACAACTTTTATGACACCCGTTTTCGCCAGGCAAGCCCGCGAGTTTGTTGCACTTGGACCGCTAATGGTTTGTGACTGTCATGTGGCCTGATAAGTCTTTGACAAAAAACTGACTGTTCACAACAGCCCTAAAGTCACTAGACAACTCATTCCAAAATAAGCTTAGGAGGAAACAGTTTGTTTGTTTGTTTGTTTTTACCACTTACCCTACACCATCATCTGCAAAGCCTGATGGGTAAAATCTTGTAGCTCCAAGCTGCTCAAATCTCCTGTCAAAATTTTTACCATTGTTGCAGAAATTGGTATAGTTACTGTCACCAAGAGCTGAGGTGAAAAAAACAAAGTATTATTTACTAAGTACACTGAAATGTAAGTAGATTCATTTTGTCAATGGATAATATTGTTTCCCATGATGCCTCATTCAAAATGGTGGGTCTGTATTTGACAATTCATTATGTCTGAATGACTTTAAAATATTGCTGCAAATTGTACCTAGATACTGAAGAGTAGTCAGTCTTGATAACCAAGTAATTCCCAGGATAGACCATTCAAAGTGGCAGATTTTTATTTCCCATGATGCACCTTTCAAGATGACATGTTCATTTCCCATCATGCAACATTCAAAATGGTGGATCTCTATATTGTAATACACTTACCAAGGACTGTGAACTTGAGATGTTTAAGGTGGTCATCTGGTAGTGTCTTCTTTTTAAGACGTCTGTAAAACTTGACAGCAGTGTCTGGAGGATCACCATCACCAGTAGTTGACACGACAACCACTACTATCTTCTCATTCACTATGTTGAACTGGTAGAATAAAGAAAAACAGGAAATGACATCATAGTGGTAAACGTGTCATTTCCTGCAAGATTTTCCCACAATCCCTTGCAGGAAATCCTCAGAACACATGTCAAGTGCAGTAAGGCTTCTTTACCAAGGTCCTGTTATCACCCCAAAATCACATACTAGTAATAATCATCAATAAAAGTGCACTAAACTAATAGCAGAAAAACACAGATTTCTTTCATTATTTTGTGGAGATAAAAACCAACCCTGTTGCCTATTCACAAAAGAGAGCAGAGAGTCCTGCTGGCTGCTTCAGTCTATAGCAATGCAGTGGACATGTTGAACTCTGTTGACATGCTAACATCGATACTTACTGGCTGCTCTAGTCTATAGCAGTGCAGTGGACATGTTGAACTCTGTTGACATGCTAACATCGATACTTACTGGCTGCTCTAGTCTATAGCAATGCAGTGGACATGTTGAACTCTGTTGACATGCTAACATCGATACTTACTGGCTGCTCTAGTCTATGGCAGTGCAGTGGACATGTTGAACTCTGTTGACATGCTAACATCGATACTTACTGGCTGCTCTAGTCTATGGCAGTGCAGTGGACATGTTGAACTCTGTTGACATGCTAACATCGATACTTACTGGCTGCTCTAGTCTATAGCAATGCAGTGGACATGTTGAACTCTGTTGACATGCTAACATCGATACTTACTGGCTGCTCTAGTCTATAGCAGTGCAGTGGACATGTTGAACTCTGTTGACATGCTAACATCGATACTTACTGGCTGCTCTAGTCTATAGCAGTGCAGTGGACATGTTGAACTCTGTTGACATGCTAACATCGATACTTACTGGCTGCTCTAGTCTATAGCAATGCAGTGGACATGTTGAACTCTGTTGACATGCTAACATCGATACTTACTGGCTGCTCTAGTCTATAGCAGTGCAGTGGACATGTTGAACTCTGTTGACATGCTAACATCGATACTTACTGGCTGCTCTAGTCTATAGCAGTGCAGTGGACATGTTGAACTCTGTTGACATGCTAACATCGATACTTACTGGCTGCTCTAGTCTATAGCAGTGCAGTGGACATGTTGAACTCTGTTGACATGCTAACATCGATACTTACTGGCTGCTCTAGTCTATAGCAATGCAGTGGACATGTTGAACTCTGTTGACATGCTAACATCGATACTTACTGGCTGCTCTAGTCTATAGCAGTGCAGTGGACATGTTGAACTCTGTTGACATGCTAACATCGATACTTACTGGCTGCTCTAGTCTATAGCAGTGCAGTGGACATGTTGAACTCTGTTGACATGCTAACATCGATACTTACTGGCTGCTCTAGTCTATGGCAGTGCAGTGGACATGTTGAACTCTGTTGACATGCTAACATCAATACTTACTGGCTGCTCTAGTCTATAGCAGTGCAGTGGACATGTTGAACTCTGTTGACATGCTAACATCGATACTTACTGGCTGCTCTAGTCTATAGCAATGCAGTGGACATGTTGAACTCTGTTGACATGCTAACATCGATACTTACTGGCTGCTCTAGTCTATAGCAGTGCAGTGGACATGTTGAACTCTGTTGACATGCTAACATCGATACTTACTGGCTGCTCTAGTCTATAGCAGTGCAGTGGACATGTTGAACTCTGTTGACATGCTAACATCGATACTTACTGGCTGCTCTAGTCTATAGCAGTGCAGTGGACATGTTGAACTCTGTTGACATGCTAACATCGATACTTACTGGCTGCTCTAGTCTATAGCAATGCAGTGGACATGTTGAACTCTGTTGACATGCTAACATCGATACTTACTGGCTGCTCTAGTCTATAGCAGTGCAGTGGACATGTTGAACTCTGTTGACATGCTAACATCGATACTTACTGGCTGCTCTAGTCTATAGCAGTGCAGTGGACATGTTGAACTCTGTTGACATGCTAACATCGATACTTACTGGCTGCTCTAGTCTATAGCAGTGCAGTGGACATGTTGAACTCTGTTGACATGCTAACATCGATACTTACTGGCTGCTCTAGTCTATAGCAATGCAGTGGACATGTTGAACTCTGTTGACATGCTAACATCGATACTTACTGGCTGCTCTAGTCTATAGCAGTGCAGTGGACATGTTGAACTCTGTTGACATGCTAACATCGATACTTACTGGCTGCTCTAGTCTATAGCAGTGCAGTGGACATGTTGAACTCTGTTGACATGCTAACATCGATACTTACTGGCTGCTCTAGTCTATAGCAGTGCAGTGGACATGTTGAACTCTGTTGACATGCTAACATCGATACTTACTGGCTGCTCTAGTCTATAGCAGTGCAGTGGACATGTTGAACTCTGTTGACATGCTAACATCGATACTTACTGGCTGCTCTAGTCTATAGCAGTGCAGTGGACATGTTGAACTCTGTTGACATGCTAACATCGATACTTACTGGCTGCTCTAGTCTATGGCAGTGCAGTGGACATGTTGAACTCTGTTGACATGCTAACATCGATACTTACTGGCTGCTCTAGTCTATGGCAGTGCAGTGGACATGTTGAACTCTGTTGACATGCTAACATCGATACTTACTGGCTGCTCTAGTCTATAGCAGTGCAGTGGACATGTTGAACTCTGTTGACATGCTAACATCGATACTTACTGGCTGCTCTAGTCTATAGCAGTGCAGTGGACATGTTGAACTCTGTTGACATGCTAACATCGATACTTACTGGCTGCTCTAGTCTATAGCAATGCAGTGGACATGTTGAACTCTGTTGACATGCTAACATCGATACTTACTGGCTGCTCTAGTCTATAGCAGTGCAGTGGACATGTTGAACTCTGTTGACATGCTAACATCGATACTTACTGGCTGCTCTAGTCTATAGCAGTGCAGTGGACATGTTGAACTCTGTTGACATGCTAACATCGATACTTACTGGCTGCTCTAGTCTATAGCAGTGCAGTGGACATGTTGAACTCTGTTGACATGCTAACATCGATACTTACTGGCTGCTCTAGTCTATAGCAATGCAGTGGACATGTTGAACTCTGTTGACATGCTAACATCGATACTTACTGGCTGCTCTAGTCTATAGCAGTGCAGTGGACATGTTGAACTCTGTTGACATGCTAACATCGATACTTACTGGCTGCTCTAGTCTATAGCAGTGCAGTGGACATGTTGAACTCTGTTGACATGCTAACATCGATACTTACTGGCTGCTCTAGTCTATAGCAGTGCAGTGGACATGTTGAACTCTGTTGACATGCTAACATCGATACTTACTGGCTGCTCTAGTCTATAGCAGTGCAGTGGACATGTTGAACTCTGTTGACATGCTAACATCGATACTTACTGGCTGCTCTAGTCTATAGCAGTGCAGTGGACATGTTGAACTCTGTTGACATGCTAACATCGATACTTACTGGCTGCTCTAGTCTATAGCAATGCAGTGGACATGTTGAACTCTGTTGACATGCTAACATCGATACTTACTGGCTGCTCTAGTCTATAGCAGTGCAGTGGACATGTTGAACTCTGTTGACATGCTAACATCGATACTTACTGGCTGCTCTAGTCTATAGCAATGCAGTGGACATGTTGAACTCTGTTGACATGCTATTGATATTTACCTTCTTCTCAGTCTTACTAAGACAATGTAGATCTGGTTCAAGTCCATGATCACCAGCATATTGATGTATTTCTTCAGCTATAGCCTGTGCCTGTCCAGTCTGTGAGCCATAGAGTAGTAAGAAGCGATTCTTGGACATCATAGACATAGCTGAAACAAAGTACAGGAGAAATGAAGTTGACTTAGTAATTTACCCATAGACCACAGGGACCAGGAGAAATAAAGTTAACTTAGTAATTTACCCATAGACCACAGGGACCAGGAGAAATAAAGTTAACTTAGTAATTTACCCATAGACCACAGGGACCAGGAGGAATAAAGTTGACTTAGTAATTTACCCATAGACCACAGGGACCAGGAGAAATAAAGTTGGCTTAGTAATTTAGCATAGACCACAGGGACCAGGAGAAATAAAGTTGACTTAGTAATTTACCCATAGGACAGGATTTTCAGGATTTTCCAGATTATTTTTCTCTCTATTTCAAATAAGATTATAAATATTGCCATCATAATTATCGTTTCCTCTCACTGTCTTTTCCTATTTCCTACTGTAAATAGTTATCACTGTCTTATCAGAGTTTATCAACTTTGCATTAATGTAAGATACGTTATGACGTTTCGCCCTCACCAGCCTCCTCTCCTCTGGTAGGGGTTGGCCGATGTGTGAGGGCACCCCATCACGGCGTACCTTAAACACTCGGGTTGGCCGATGTGTGAGGGCACCCCATCACGGCATACCTTAAACACTCGGGTTGGCCGATGTGTGAGGGCACCCCATCACGGCATACCTTAAACACTCGGGTTGGCCGATGTGTGAGGGTGCCCCATCACGGCGTACCTTAAACACTCGTGTTGGCCGATGTGTGAGGGCACCCCATCACGGCATACCTTAAACACTCGGGTTGGCCGATGTGTGAGGGTGCCCCATCACGGCGTACCTTAAACACTCGGGTTGGCCGATGTGTGAGGGCGCCTCATCACGGCGTACCTTACAGACTAGGTTTGGCTGATGTGTGAGGGCGCCCCATCACGGCGTACCTTACAGACTAGGGTTGACCGATGTGTGAGGGTGCCCCATCACGGCGTACCTTACAGATTAGGGTTGACTGATGTGTGAGGGCGCCCCATCACGGCGTACCTTACAGACTACATTAATCAGTGTACAACTACATTTTGTACTCCTAAAGGGGTACTCACCCAATCAACACATTACCCTGTTACAGTGTAAACATCTACTAATTAGACTAATGATAAAAGACAAAATAAGAAAATAACATTAGAAATCTTGAAAATCTTGAAAAAACGTTTTTTATTCCTCCTGACTCCTGTGATAAGACATGATGTTTTTAAACCTGTACTAGCTGTAATGGGAGTATTATTTTTTCAATCAGACAACCAACAAGACTCGCCATAGAGGGCGGTAATGTATGACGATGTATGTTGACTGAAAATTGTTAAAATATCAATAATTAGAAAGGTACATTTTACCTATAAGTACAGTAGTATAGTAATATTAAAGTTGAAATTGTGATTCACCCACGTTTCAAAACCCAACAAAAAGTATGTGCTACCTGAGGTATTTAAAATTCGTTCACTTAGATTACTAGTATTCTTGACAAAACCAAACTGTTAAAATACCAATAATTAGATATTGTACATGTTAATTAGATTCAGAGATCTATTTTATCTGTAAGTACTAGTGGTATTGTAACAGGTTGAAATCATGATAATATTGGGCACATCCCAATCATTCCCTTCCAATCTGAATTCAAGAGATAATTCTGATGTGATCAAAAATAATATTGGTTGGATCAATATTGTTATGGTCACAGATTAGTATGGTCTACTGTACTGGTGTCTGAAACTACACATATAAATGTAAATGTCAAATGTGTATGCATTTTCATAAGGGCTATGTATATGCAATATGCACTGCAAAATTCTAACAGTTATAACTTATGAAAATTTATTGAAAACTTGCAAGGGATTGAAAATCGAATATGAATTAAGAAGCAATATCCCAATCTCATAGTTATAGCGCGAAGCGGCTCAATGACTAGTACGCATGCGCGTCGTATATACTATGCGAAAAAATTTGGTGTTCTCCCAATGATGCATAGCGGCGCGCACTGACTACGCATGCGCCTTCCATATACTACGTGCATTCTCCACGCGCTACCGTATCATCGTATATCATAGGCGACATAACATCACCATGCATTGCAATATTGTAACAGTAGGCTCTGTTTGCACGATTATCGTAACATTGTAACGAATATCGAGGCATCACTGTACCTCAAGGAGAAATTGTTACACTATTTGGAAGTTTGATGCACGGCGGTACGCGATACGGACCACTGATGGCATAGCGCAGTTTAATTTCCGTGGAAGTGTGGTTTTGACATTTATATTGTCGATAATTTTTTACATGTTTTAAAAAGAATATCTACTTTCCTATGTTTGTTGGTACAGTAACATTCCTAAATCATCGAGTTGAATTGTCCAAAGACCAACGTACGTTGGTGGAGGGTCTATGATAAGTTGGCTGATTGAAAATGAACAATATTAATCTAATGGCTATGATGGTTTTTGAAACCAACAACTGCATAGAGTGTTGACTTTCTTTACTTCTTGTCCATGTCAGACATAGAAAATGACCTAAATCACTTGAAGTGTACGAACCCTGGCCCAGGCAGCCGGTCACAAATGAATCTACCCTGCGCGAGCTTATGGGCTTTGCCTAGTTATGATATTACTGTGATAGGCAATGGGTTAAATCGGATCTGAATGTGAATCCGAAAAATATATGGTCTGGATTTTGTACCGACCAAGGCTATAGCTAGCTAAGGACTATACAAAATGGAGACCTTCGGAGATCGCCGATGAGTTGACTGGACACCCGGATTGCACGGTACACTAACAATACTATCAGCATAGACACATGGTAGACCTTGTTCGTCGATCGACCATGCACCGTCTGTACGACAATCGAGTATGTTTATGTACACGACGTACAGAAGTCAAATAATTCGCTCATTCCGTAACTGAACTTGTCAGTGGACAATATATGATATCAATAAATAACAAACAAGAAAAAAATACCTGTACAACACGAATACCAGTACTTTCCCAAAGAACTGATCACCCGCATTCACTAGATGTTTTGAATGGCACGTTTCATGTTCAGACGACTTTTTACCGGATATTACATCATTGATACTTGTGTAAGGGTTTCCCCTCTCCTCATTCGCAATCTTTATTTAATACACCCGTTTGTCATCAAAATAATTTGATTTTATGAGTTATATTGTAATTTTATTCTACTGATAATTCTAATATTGATATAATTTTATCATAATTTATTTCTTGAGCAACATAAGCTGCGCTAGAATCGTGTAAATATTAAGATAACATTTCACACTTTCTCTCAACGAACGAGGACAGTTTATGTGTCAAAGGTCACAGGACGAAAGTCCAGAAATATCAACGCATACGGTGTGTTAGACACTTCTGTAGTGAGATCGTTTGACAAAGTACCGGAGATCAAGTCATTTAAGTTGTCCCTCGTAACTCTCCGCTAGGAAAACAAGTAAGTGGTTACTTCTGCCAGTCTGTCGCGTCGGACAGTACGAACTAGGTGCATGTAGGCCATTTACTGCGGCACAATCGACTGCAATCCCCGTTTCACTTTCAGAAGTTTCAGAGATGTGTCGGAGTTATCGAATCGCATATATCCAACGCTATGAGTAGTCCTGCTTGCAAACGGTACGTGATTCTGACAATGTCCCCAGAGAAAGTAGAAACCAACATGCAACTAGCAATACTACGTTAGTTTGAGGAGAATTAAGAACCGAACTTAGATCTGTAAGTAGAGCAGACTCGTTACAACCCGTATTCAGTAATAACGTTACACAATGTAACAGACGTACGAAGAGGGACATTGTCAGAATCTCGACATACCCCGCCTGCAAGCAGATATAGATATAGTTACCCTGTGTACACGACATTTAGAATAGACATTGTGTTGCATCCGTCAACTTAACAAACTACATTTCTTCATTGGATTTTCTGTAATAAGTATTTGGTGCTAAAAACAAACTAGTAAATATATAAACTAGAGTAATAATAGCTAACAAAAAACCAACAACATAAAGTTTATACGAAAGTGTAAACTTTTTGTTAGATAAATGTAATGTATAATATTTTTTTGAAATCTTTCTATAATGTCTTTCCTTTTGATAAGTGCTGATTTCATGAAAGTTGTCAGTGCCATTAGTATGTGTCTTTGATCAGAGTTAAAAAGAGTAATACATTTCTATGTTATTATATAACTTATTTCCCCTCACTCTTCATGGAATCACACAGATCTGAGATGTTAACAAAATGTAATACTTACTAATATAATACTAACATTAGTGATTGACATTTTAACCCTTTTAGGACTAGAAACTTTCCCGCCAAAATTTTTGAACAAAAATTCTTGTTTCTCTGTAATTTTTGGAAAAAGATCAACTTTATTTTAGATCAGAATTCAAGAAATATTATTTCCCAATCCCAATGAAGTAATATTCTTAAATTTTAGAAAATGTTCTTACAATCAAGTTTCTATTTATTCCAATGTCGTCTCTAGGAATGAAAGGGTTAATAGTTACAATCTAAAGTACCCTTTACTGTATTTTTTTCTTCATATTGTGATGTAGCATATTGTGATATATTACACCGTGATTCACTGTGTAAAACTCACCATCACTGCCTCATCCAAAAACAATAATGAAATAACAAAATTCCAAAAAATTTCTATTTTTCTTCAGATTTTGAGGTAGCATGTATTGATTGTGATATATTACACTGTGTAAAACAAAAACAATAATGAAATAACATTCCAAACTTTCACTATTTTTTCTTCAGATGCTGACGTAATACATTGATGTAATACAGTGTTTAAACTTACCATGGCTGCCTCACACAATATACATCAACTTAAAATACTCAGAAGTTTGATAAGAGAACTTAGACTGTGTAATAAGAATGTAAGTGTCAAATGACGTGTGTTACAATATTATCCAATATCTGATAGTCTGTCTACTCACTAGCCAGTTTATTGTACTGTTCATACACCATTAGCTGGTTGTCCCTCCGGTGCACGTCCAACTCGGCCCATCGCCAACTCGGCCCACTCATTGCCAACTCGGCCCACCAACTCGGCCCATCCTCTGCCAACTCGGCCCACCAACTCGGCCCATCCTCTGTCAACTCAGCCCACTCTGTTCAATTCGTCCCAGTTGAACTAGTCCAAGTTTCGCCTCAAGTTAAATACGATTGCGATTCCTGTTTCTCCTCTTTGACGTTCATGACTTTGCTATAAAAAGTTCAAAGTCCAAAATAGTTGAGGCGATTCATCCCTGTGTACCTTAAAAGTGCAGGAGTGCAGTAGGACTAGGCTGAGTCTGGATGGACCTTGGCTTGTCTTCTGTATCTGCTTGTTCAGAATATCATTTCTATGATGACAACTTAATGTACGACACAGTGGGCCGAGTTGATATCACTGAATGGACCGAGTTGGCAATCATGTGGACCGAGTTGGCAATCCCCTGGGCCGAGTTGGTAATGGGCCGAGTTGGCAATGGGCAGAGTTGGACCTACCCCGTCCCTCCTAGCCCTCTCATCAAAATCAATATGGTATAACATATGCCAAGTTTGATTTTGTAACTTAATAAATAACGTACAATAACAAACTTTTCAGACATTTTTTTTTTAGCTTTTTGCAATTTATTATATTACAAACAGATTTAGTCAATGTTGTTTCACATTGATTTCTCAAGTAAGAAGCCATGATAAAATTGTTTTATGAATTAAAAATCCAAAGTAAATACCCTATCCTCATCAATATGGCTTCTTTTAGGTAAGGATAGGAAGTCATAATAAAATTGTAGTATAAGGCAAAAAAAAAAAAAAAATTGTTTCTGGTCAGGACATTTTGTCTAAGGTTTTTAAAAAAAAAATTATTATACACTTTCTCAATAAACTAGTCACTAAATCTACTATTTATGGCAGTTACTGTTTGTTTTATTGCAAGTGTGTATGTGGGGTAGATGTCATTTGCTTGTTCATGATTCTAGTGACGCACCAAAATTTGGTGTTCTCCTATCTAATACCATGTGGTTACTCACAAGAAATCCCAGTTTTTCTAATTTTGACTCACAACTACAAATTAAGCAAATTTGACGTGCCACTGATGCACACAATTTCTAGTAACGCACCAAAATTTCTCTTACTATGGGGTGACTCACAAGAAATCCCAGTTTTTCTCATTTTGACTCACAACAACAAATTTTTGCTATCATTAGGGGGCACCCTGGTAAGGATAAAGGGTGATTAATTTATCATTCATTCTTTTTTTCGTTTGTAGAGACCGGTACGTCAAACTTTGGCGTATAACTACATTATAGATCAATATCGTAATCATCAAATAACCAGTGAGAAAATATGTAAAGGTGAAAATGAAATGCAGCACAAAGCACAGACATATTTATCAATGTTACACAATGTCAGAAGATATCAGGTGAGTTATACTACACAAATTTCAAGTAGGGGGTTGTTGGTGGCCAAGTGGTTACATATCTTTCTACAAACATTTGTAGACATGTGCTTGAAAATATGATTTGTTATAAAACTCCTGGGAACATAATATAAAGATAAGTTTGTATGATAATATGTTAATATGATAATATGTTTATAGTGGTGTGCAGTATTATTGTCTAAAAATATCCTGTCAAGGGGAAGTCCCCCAAAGTTTATGTTTAATCATAGCATACCCCCTAAGTTTGTATTTATTATGTTTTACAGGAGCTGCATGCAGAATATCGTGGTGAAGGAGAGAGGAGTGTTGAGAGTACGGCTCAGATGATGGGTTTTGAACTGCCAACCAAACCAGACACTTCTATTTAATCTTTCTATGAAATCATAGAAGTTTGATTAGATATTACAGAATTGATTACGAAGATCTCCTGACCACCTTTAAAATATTACATGGTCTTTCACCACCTTACTTATTGTACACTATCCGTGAGAAGCCTATAATAATCTTTACTCGTCCAAATAAATTCGGAAATTTGTTGAATAATCTAATCTCTGCACACTTCGGTCATCGGACAAATATTTACTGTTTGAACCCAATTACAGACGTATTTCCTTTGGTGGCCATGCTTTCTAACGTGCTGCACCGCGTCTTTGGAAGAAATTGCCACTAGAGCTTTGACAGACACCCACAGTTAATACCTTCAGGAAGAACCTTAAACATACTTATTTGTGAAAGCTTTCAATATACAGCACCTCTGAACTTTACTTCGTGGACACATCCACTCTATAAACTTTCTGATTAATTGTTAGTTGAAGTAAATCCTTGTTTTGTTATGCTGGTGAAGAACACCCAAACCCAATCTGTTAAAATCAACGAAAAAAATCTGGGGTCACTGTACAAAATTTTGAAATACAAGTCTATTATCATGGCATGTTATGGCCATGTGAGGGCGTGCTTCATCTCTGACTTCAAGGTATGAAATAGAAGTTTGAAATGGATTTTAAAATCCTTGATAATTACAGACGGGGTAGTGATAGGTTTTACACATCTATACAATGGTTTTGTCTAAACTAGTGTACTACAATAGAAGTGGAGCGAACCATTGGATTAAAATAGGGTTGGTAGCATCAATGCCAATTTTTGACATTTGAAAATAAGAACATCTATAGATTAAATACTGCACACCCCTGTATATGTAATAGTATGACTCATTATGCATAGTAAATAGTAGGAACAAATCAATATTTTGAAATAATAGGGATGTTGTTGTCTTTTGAGATTTGAGATTTCCAGATGAAAAATTTGATTTGCAATTTCTACAAATTTTGTGTTTCTGTGAAAGAAGACAAAAGGAAATAGTTTCCATGGAAACTATTTTACTTTTTCTGTTGTGTTTACAAATAAAGCTAAACGCAAATCCCTCAGACTGTACAATGTTACAGAATTGATTCTCCAGTTCTACACGATGTCACAACACCAACTTACCTGTTATCTACCTACCTACCTACACATCCACCCACCTACCTACCTGCATGCATGCATGTGTGTGTGTGTGTGTGCGTGCATGTGTGCGTGCATGTGTGCATGCATGTATATGTATGTATGTATGGATGTATGTATGTATGTGTGTGTGTGTATCTATGTATGTATGTACATGTATGTGTATCTATGTATGTGTGTGTATGTACATGTATGTATGTATGTATGTGTATCTGCTTTTCTGCTTGTCTGCCTATCCATCTGTCTGTCACTCTATCTTTATTTACCTTGCACATGCTATCAGAGATTATTGCACAAGTATAACTTTACGTTCCTTCAAAGTCAATGTAAAACTAAATGTCTTTGCTATTAAAATATTAAGTATAAGTCTACATAATTCATGAAAATATGAATAAAAAATGCTTTTAAGGTATAAAACAATTTTATCATGGTTTCCTACTTGAAATATCAATGTGAAACGACATAGACCAAGTCTGTCTTTGTAACTCAATAAATTGCAAAACACAGATAAATGTGTAAAATGTTTGTTGAACATACTGTTTACACATTTTTTAGGTTTTGCAATGTATTGAGTTACAAACAAGGACTTGGCATATTGGGTTGCTATGGAGTCTTAATAGGTTATTAGGTAGTCTTATTGGGTTGCTATGGAGTCTTAATGGGTTATTAGGTAGTCTTTTGGGGTTGCTATGGAGTCTTAATGGGTTGCTATGGAGTCTTAATGGGTTATTAGGTAGTCTTATTGGGTTGCTATGGAGTCTTAATGGGTTATTAGGTAGTCTTTTGGGGCTGCTATGGAGTCTTAATGGGTTGTTAGGTAGTCTTATTGGGTTGCTATGGAGTCTTAACGGGTTATTAGGTAGTCTTATTGGGTTGCTATGGGGTCTTAATAGGTTATTAGGTAGTCTTATTGGGTGGCTATGGAGTCTTAATGGGTTGTTAGGTAGCCTCATGGATTGCTATGGAGGCTTGTTTGAGTTGCTAGGGAGTCTTATCTGATTGCTACGGAGTTTAATCCTAACCAGTTCATAAGATTAGAAATGCAGCGTGTTTTCACATTGTACCAATCATAGTGATGTGACCATCAAATTTTAGACCAAAATACATTTAGGAGGCAACATTTTGGGGTAATTAATAACAGTTACTGTTCAGTGGAGACCATCATTGCCAGTGGACCACATTTTAAACCTAGCAAAATCAAAGAAAATCCAAACCCATACCTTCTCAGCGCAGTAGTGCGACATGTCGACAACATTCTCCATACGCAGCGCCTCCATGTGGTCATTTCCGCGATTTCTTCCTCCAATAGTGTATAATGTAGTACGTGGGGGAGGAAGAAATTACCCATTTTTGACCGCACGGAGGCGCTGTATATGTGCGTGAGGAAAGCCTGGAGGAAAGCCAGTTTGGCGAAGATGTTCACTTCCTAGTTCATATAGTGGTCTGAGATATTAGATATTGTTACAGAAACAGAAAAAAAATGTCCAGCAATTATGATACAGCCAGGTCTGATGCAGACGATACTTCAGAACTCACCGAAGGTATAGCTGCAGAACGACCTGAAGTTGTAACTGATGAGAAAAACGGCACCGGACCGATGCCCTCGGCTGCAGACGACGACAGCAACGGAGAGAGTAAATGTTGTTGGTATGCATTGGGCAAATGTATGCAAGCAGATCAGTGTGATCCTGAACACCACCATCCACACACTGTTTTCCCTGAGTCGTCACAATGGGAAAGACATCACATGGAACGACTTCGATTTGACTGTCTGTCATTCAATATGGAACTTAGTCCCTTGAAGCCGATGATAACGGCAATTCGTGACTGGATAGTTTCACTCCGTAGAAATGTGAATGAAATATTCGGTGAAAACCAAGAAACAATTCTAGAAGAGTCGCCAGGCTTATTAACGGCAATGATCTGTACACACGAACACATACCATCAGAACTGATATCACTTGTGGTAAACAGTAAGTATGTCGGCATGTTTGTCTATTCAATCAATCAATCAATCAATCAATCAATCAATCAATCAATCAATCAATCAATCAATCAATCAATCAATCAATCAATCAATCAACCATTCAATCAATCAACCATTCAATCAATCAATCAATCAATCAATCAATCAATCAATCAATCAATCAAGCAAGCAACAAGTCAGTCAGTCAGTCAGTCAGTCAGTCAGTCAACCACTGAATCAGTATGTCTCATTGTCTGTCCATGGATGTGTATATACATGGTTTTGTCTAGTCTAGAGTTCTAAACTGGTACAGTATTACATATTAATTACTTCGATTACTAATACCATAATAATGGTGAAGTAATAAAGTTTTTAATCCGTATTACTGTACCAGTTTAGAACTTTAGACTATGGTTCGTTTGTCAGTCAACAGGCCTGTATATACACATACACATGTTTATAGATAGTTAACTATGAGTTTCAAATATTTCATTTAATCATGCATATTTTGTTTGTTTGTTTGTTTGTTTGTTTGTTTGTTTGTTAGTTTATTTATTTATTTGTTTGTTTGTTTGTTTGTTGATTCACTTACCCATATATTGTTTGTTTGTTTGTTTGTTTGTTGATTCACTTACCCATATATTGTTTGTTTGTTTGTTTGTTTGTTGATTCGTTTGCCCATACATTGTTTGTTTGTTTGTTTGTTTGTTTGTTTGTTTGTTTGTAACATGATTCCTGGGCTAACTGTGCTCTGGTTAACTGTACCCCTCCTTTACTCCACAACTATGGAGGTCTACTAGAAGAACTCACAGTCAAAGTCAGCCTGTCAGTAATAGTATTCTTCTGTTATCCCACCACTGTCACCTGTCAAACAAATGTAACTGTCTGTTTTATCCGTGTAGGTCAAGTGCAAGTACATGGTGATGGATTCCTTCATTTGTTATCAGCATTCACCAGTCAATACAACATACAACGTAACGATGTCAGAATTCTCAGACATGGCGCCAAAAATGTAAGATAGATTCAAATGTTACATTTATAAAATACAGTGGATTGTTGCTAAGTTTTGACTTGAACTGCACCCCTATCAAATCAGTAACAATGCCAGAATTCTCAGACACGACGCTCTAAATGTAAAGTTAAATGTATGATTACATTGCATTCTTGCTAAGGTAATGTTGGGCATAGACACAGGCACTGTTTCCCAAGATATGTATCAGAATATTTCTATCAGAATACAATAAAACGTCGATAATATTGATAGTATTGACTTGTTTTAACCAGTTGTATATGAAAGGGGTAAAAGAACACTTATTTCTGTGATCACACAAATCCACTCACCACGAGATATAGACAAGGTTTGCAATAGAACACAATTACTGTACGGCAACATTAAGTTTCAACCAGGCCTTTGTACACAGCAAACATTTTAAAAATTTTACCTCTGTCACTTCCTAGTTCCCAAATTTAATAAACTTCCAGTAAATCGCGTCGTTGTTACAATCGGACCATGCCTACCAAAGATGTCAACCAATTTCTGACACCATGTAGGAAAATTGGAGCAAAGAATTGATTTAAATTTAAATTTAAATTTATTTCACAAGAAAATGAAAACAAAATATACATTCTTTGAAAGTAATACATCTGGTGGGGGCCATGGAAATAGTTGCCATGGAAACTAATCAAAGTCCATGAAAATTAAGGCTAATTTGAAGTACGAGATATAACAACACAAAATACATCTCCTGTGAATAGCGATGGAGATTATGTCAGTGGAAAATTTCACAAATATACCGAAACTCTCTCGGTGTAGCAAATGAAAAGAAGTGGAAATAAATAACAAGCAAACATACAGAAATGAAATGATAGAGGTATTAAAGTCAAAGGGTTGGGAAGATGTAGTCATCCCCTCAAAATATACTATTTTAGTTTAACATTTGATGCTGAGTTACTGTTGATAGATCATTTAGCCAACTCCTTTGGAACTTGCAAACCTGCCATGTTGAATGTTGCATCATGGGAAATGTGATAATAAATACTAATCAATTAGTATTGTAAACAATAATGATACATTGTTCATAACCACAGATAATCAATTCATAGTTACCCTGACTATTGTGGGAGGTTTATTTTATCAGTAGCTCCAGATTAGGTATTACGATAACCACAGATAATCCCATAGTCCTTTGCATCTGAGCATGCTCAGTCTGGATTGCAAGTTCCCTATTGGATGATTTTTCTGTCAATTTCCAGACAAAAGTCTGGTGGGCTTTTCAATCATTTTCAAGTTTTTTTGTCACAAGTCAGTCAGATATAAAATCAACACTTCCTCCCACATGTACACGTCTTACTTGAAATTATAGGTGTGCACAGGTCAGTCAGACATGAAGTCAACACTTCCTCACAGACGTACACTTCTTACTTGGATTGAGATGGCTAAGAAATATCAAAGTGGTCAAATTAAAAATTGCATTCTGGTTGATTTCATGGTTGATATGATAAACTCTGCTGCCATGGAAACAGACTGCCTAGTGAGCGTCAAGTATGTACTTTATGTTGTTTTTTAATGTAAAATGTTTAAACAGAACACCACAATAATAACAATAATGTTTATTGATACACAAGCAAACAACCAAGTTATTTTCTTCATGTTTCTTCGTGTTTTTTTATGCAATAACCGTGTATCCTGACAACACCACATCGGCAATTAAACATCAGTGTTCTCAGTCAACCATCGTCGCAAACCACGGCCTGTTTTACGGCAACGTTCTTAACGAGCCTCCCACCATTTCGAAATGTAGTGGTAGAAATAATAACTCTGGTTTGCGAGAATGCAGTCAACAGGTTCATGTTGAAACTTGAAATAATGTTGGTTGTACAATGATAGACAAGTTAATTTTTTCATGTCTATGTTTCGGCAACATGACTTTTGCCTTCCTTTGGACAAAATGACAGTGGTTGTTATTCACCACTAGAGGGTAGTGTGGTGACTAAAATTGTCCTTGACATGACTGAACCAAACCCACTCACCCCTCACCCCCACCCACCCCCATTTGTTAATCAGTTTGTCCTTAGATGAAAATAAGTGATCAAACAGTATTGTTTTTACAGAAGTTTACTGTTTCAGATAAGCATATGTAATAATAGCAGAACCCCATGCCATGTGAGTTCCAGTGTGGGTAATCGGGGATATATGCACTCATGCTTGTAGTGTTTTCTGTTGCACTATCACTTGCTACGCTCTTTAAAATACTGCAGCAAACAACACTGCAAGCACACAGGTAAATACCCAGAATACACCATACTTGCACTCATGCATGCAGTGTTTTCTGCTGCACTATCACTCACTACGCTCTTTAAAGTACTGCTGCAGAGAACACTGCAAGCACACATGTAAATACCCAGAATACACCACACTTGTACACTCATGTCATGCAACATGAGTTCCAGTGTGGGTACTCAGGGATATTTGCACTCATACTTGCTGTGTTTTGTGCTGCATTATCACTCACTCACTATGCTCTTTAAAGTACTGCTGCAAACAACACTGCAAGCACACATGTAAATACCCAGAATACACCACACTTGCACTTCTGCTTGCAGTGTTTTCTGCTGCACTATCGCTCACTACGCTCTTTAAAGTACTGCTGCAAACAACACTGCAAGCACCCATGCAAATACCCAGAGTACACCACACTCACACATCGTTAGACTGTAAGATACGTCGTGACGTTTCGCCCTCACCGGCCTCCTCTCAGGGGTTGGTCGATGTTTGAGGGCGCACCGTCATGGCGTACCTTACAGACTAGCACGTTAGGGGTTGGCCGATGTTTGAGGGCGCACTGTCACGGCGTACCTTACAGACTAGCGCGTTAGGGGTTGGCCGATGTTTGAGGGCGCACCGTCACGGCGTACCTTACAGACTAACACATCGTGTGTTCTGTCATAATATTGATAAGATGTTTTTATTTCAGAGTTGGAGAGTCAACAAGCCGTAAATTTACTGTTTGTGGAAATGACATCACTTCTAAAAGTAACATTGAAGTATTTGGTATCAATGAAGAATGTATTCTACAAGTTGTCATGGAAACAGAAGTAGGTAGAGAGTTTTGTAAGACTTTTATGTCCGCACAAAGAAAAATATCGAAAAATAATATTGTTTTATGAAAAACTGGGACAAAATAAAATGGTGATTTTTAATATTTTGACTGAGAGTTGTTTAATTTACACTGGAGGGTAAAGACACTAAGGACTCAAGACTGTGAATAGGCGTCTTGACATTTTGTAATTTATCAGTTGAACTTTGACCCTGGTAAACAACGATACGTACGTCTGGGGGCGCTCGACGTACCTACTATTTGCAAAGTTCATGCACGGCTGTAGACTGTCTAAAGTTGTCTTGATTTTTTTTATAATTTACCTTTATACTATTATCACTGAAATTAATAGAATTAAACATAGCATGGTGTGTGGTGGACATTCCATGAAGTCATGACGACTGTTCTAACCCACTGGACTTTCATTTCTATGAATATTCATGATCACCATTGTGTATGGAATGTCTAACTCAGATGCCTGGTTAACCACTGGGGGGCATTTGAGGAGATAGTACAGATGCTAGATTATATTTTATGTGTTTGAATCCTCAGTGAGTAGTGTGTGTTCTGTATGTACACTACATGCTGACTATTAGATTGTATGTTATAGGTTATGTATTTGCACACAATTAGTTTTTAAATAAAACATATATCAGAAGGTTTTTTAGGAATACGACAAAATATAATCTGCGTCTGAACATAGACTATAAGAACTCATGAACATTCCATGTGTAACTTAAATACATTATTTATTCTGATTCCCATTAGTCAAATTGAAACACACAACAATGTTAATGGCAGTTTGAATTACCCACAATGCTCTTTATATAGAGCATTGTGGGTACTCTATGCAAATTGGGGAAATTACCCACAATGCTCTTTATATAGAGCATTGTGGGTACTCTATGCAAATTGGGGAAATTACCCACAATGCTCTTTATATAGAGCATTGTGGGTACTCTATGCAAATTGGGGAAATTACCCACAATGCTCTTTATATAGAGCATTGTGGGTACTCTATGCAAATTGGGGAAATTACCCACAATGCTCTTTATATAAAGCATTGTGGGTACTCTATGCAAATTGGGGAAATTACCCACAATGCTCTTTATATAGAGCATTGTGGGTACTCTATGCAAATTGGGGAAATTACCCACAATGCTCTTTATATAGAGCATTGTGGGTACTCTATGCAAATTGGGGAAATTACCCACAATGCTCTTTATATAGAGCATTGTGGGTACTCTATGCAAATTGGGGAAATTCATCCTGCCATACAAAGCAATCCCATCATCTATAGATGATTTTTATGGACTTCACAAACAAACAGACAAATCCACAATAGTACATGTAGTATGAGAAACAAAGTTAACCACCAAGAACCACACAATTTCAACTTATGCCAATTAAAAAGTCATTACATATTTTCTTTGACAGAATGAAGCCCTCAACGTAGCAGGAATATCGCAGTCATTACCACAGCTGGCAAGTCAGGCATTAGCAGCAGCTGAACTCAGTTCATTCGGTAACCATGACTACAAAACTGTGTACCAGTTGTTAATTCAGTCGGTTCATTGTTGTCATGGCAACACTAATAGACTGTATATATATCTGGTCAGGTGCCATATATCATGTGACACACTCACAACTATGTCCATGTGCCCAATTCCGAACCCTCTCAAGAGATCTGTCATTTTGTATGAGAAAGTTGCATGTGAGAGTATATATAGCAAGAATACAGTAGAATTTCTATATTTCGCTGTCAAATCTATCCTACTGATGTTTCAAAAGAGCTGTAATGGTGACATCTGAACAAATACCTTGAAGTCACATTCACACCTTGAAAATCTTGTCTAACACTTTTATGTGAAATGAGATATGAATTACCAATGTATCATGTGTACACTTTAGGACTAAATGAATACTAAAGTCACATTGATGCTTATAAAGTCTTGTACAGTTTAAAATGCAAGGAATTACAATAGGCCATTCCAGACTGCACACAGGAAATTGAGAATACAGTGCCCTCGCTCAAATTGGGGGTATCGTCACCTCATAGTATGGCTTCTTAAGAGCTTTGTTCCTTGGTATTCTGTAGAAGTGTAAATCAGGGATGTTTTTGTATTGTTCAGACATCAGGAAAGCAACAGTGCTCTATGATTTAACCGAGTAACATATACCGTGTATACCCCAAGTTACACACAGACAGGAAGTAGAGCGACACCAAGGTACACACAGACAGGAAGTAGAGCACCACCATGTGGTAAATTTTGGAAAGGACTATTGTGTCATGGTGACACTTCTGAAAACAAGGAATAAATGAATACTTCAATAAAGTATTGTTGACATTTTTTTAAATTTATACAGCACTCCTGGTGGCCAAACCATGAAATCTTTTATATATCTGAGTGAACAGCACTCCTAGTGGTCAAGCAATGAAATTTTTTATGTTTCTGAGTGAATGTCCAAACCATAAAATCTCTGATAACCAGAGTATTGCAAATTCCCAGGGGCGGTATCAGTGGCCAGCTCTGGTAGGGGTGTGGCCAGTGCTGGAAACCCAAGGACTCATTTTAGACCCATTTCGACTGAAAATCAATACCCCATTTTTGATAGGATGAAAGTTTAGACCTAAAATACATTTTCCTCAGGAGGCAACATTTTGGGACAATTAATGGCAGTTATGGAAAGGAGAATGGACCACATTTTAGACCAAAGAAAATGAAAAATAATGCAAAGTGGACCCCTGTTTTAGACTCGGTTTAAAAAAACACCCCATTTTAGATCAAAGGGCTACAATGCACCCCAAAGAGTGAGTGGTTAGCTCTATGTGATCGATGAGGGCGCACAGTACAGGGCTCGGGATACTGGGATATGAGTACAATTATGCGGTAGATAATTCACACCCAACATTGCAGGCTAAACAGTCCAAGCCCCTTCAAAGGCTGTGTCTCAAGCAACTGATAAATGTTAATTATAATAAAGAGATTATGCTACCCCAGTCTGGTCTGGTAGCAGAGCTTCCCCAGTGGTGAGAGTTTGGGTAACTGAGACTGGGTGGATACAATACTTAGTAAACAATACTAGTAAACAACACACAAAACTAGTAAACAATACTAGTAAACACATGAAACTAGTAAACAACACACAAAACTAGTAAACAACACACGAAACTAGTAAACAACACAATACTAATAAACACAAAAGTTAAAAAGACAAAGTTTAATAGATATTCTGTCATAAAAAGCAATCAATAAATCTGAAAACACGATATTTACCTTATCAAATTGATCTTAAACTGCTAAAAACACAGACCCTGGCTGACTAATACACTTCCCTTCTTTAAACTGGGTAAAGTTAAATTAGACCCTAGCAGATTAATACAGTTCCCATCAATTCAGGTAAAGTTTAATTAGATCCTGACTGATTAATAAACTTGCTTTCTTCTGACAAATATTGTCCTATAAACTCTGAAAACAAAACTACACTAATATAAACCTCAAAAATTATCAAATGACGGAAACACTGACAAACATTAAGAAAGTTACACGTCTGTATTTACTTCATTCATACATTACATGGAAAGATAAATATTAGAACCAGGAATCTCCATAACTAAATAGGGCGCAGTGGGGGGTACTGAAATACTAACACTTATCAATAGTTATTACAGATGCCTGTGATCTGATCAGGTGCAGAATCAGTGTGGACAAGTCACACTGATTTTCAAGGTCTCGAGAAATGTTATCACTATCAAACCACAGACAACTATGTCATGGGTAAAAGGTCAGGGGTCAAACCATCACACCATAGACAGACAAGTAAGAAACAGACTAGCAACAGATATTGTTCCGGGTTGTTAATTGGGAAAATTGATGCTTCTTGGGGACTGTATTTGTGATAATGTTGGCTCGATACATGTCAAGATTGAAAATTAACCTGTAAATCTATTCTGAATAAACAGGACTCCAGGGAGTGTTTTTTTGTATTGTGTGGCGTGACCATGTATGTGTTCCTGCCGTACGTTAATTTGTCAGTTTGGTTGCCATGATACGGAGAAGATTTTTCAACACCTATAAAACCAGTTTGAATAGTCCACTGATAAAACGTTGTTCAGATCACAGGCACCACAATCATCCCATAATGCAATTCAGTGGAGACACTCTAAACACTCACTATGACATAACGATAAATCCTATTGTCACATATGGTTGGCATGACAACAGTGGACAACTATTTTGATACAATAATAAACGAATCTTGTGCAACTTATGACTATCTTAGGGGGTTCAATGAAACATGTAATACAAAGGTGTAGTTCTGGTGTAATTTAGACTAACTTAGGGAGTTTGATAGCCAATAGACTAACTTGGGGGGTATCAGGACTGCGATAAAACTTACAAGACTTCAGCAGTACACTATAACGTCTGAAATTTACCCGTCACTGAAAAACACATCGGAATTGACAGCTCCAGTTCCACATGCAATTTTAAATTTGTAAATTTGATTGTGGTATTGAAAAACTTGGAATAACGTGACGAGTCAAAGATAATGACAGTTACTCCACACAAAGTTAACATAACTAACATGAGGGTTTTTTTATCCAAAGATGCCCGCGGACTATAACTGTATAATTCATATTAAAACGTCCAGTCTAGTACGGCCTGAAACGACTGCCACCTCTACCACCACCACGTCCGCTATCCCCTGAGCCATATCCGCCACCTGTAGAGAAATAACAGTAAACAATTTAATACTAAAATTATCTGATAACAATCGAATGTAATGTACACAGCACGGCCAGAGTAAAAGTTAGCAAACTGATGGTTCAATTACCAGAGTTATAGTTTGCGTCTATCTTAGTAAACAAAGTGCTCAATTACCAGAGTAAATAATTTGGGTCTATCTTAGTAAACCACAGGCTCAATGGGAACTTGCAATCCAGACTGAGCATGCTCAGATACAAAGGACTACAGGATTATCTGTGGTTATTGTAATACCTAATCTGGAGCAACTGATAAAATAAACCTCCCACAATGGTCAGGGTGACTATGAATTGATCACTCATGGTTGCAAACAATGAAACAGTATTGTTTATAGTACCAATTCATTAGTATTTATTATCACATTTCCCATGATGCAACATTCAACATGGCAGGTTTGCAAGTTCCCTAGTAACACATGACTACTGTACCCATGATGCAACATTCAACATGGCAGGTTTGCAAGTTCCCTAGTAACACATAACTACTGTACCCATGATGCAACATTCAACATGGCAGATGTGCAAGTTCCCTAGTAACACATAACTACTGTACCCATGATGCAACATTCAACATGGCAGGTTTGCAAGTTCCCTAGTAACACATAACTACTGTACCCATGATGCAACATTCAACATGGCAGGTGTGCAAGTTCCCTAGTAACACATGACTACTGTACCCATGATGCAACATTCAACATGGCAGGTGTGCAAGTTCCCTAGTAACACATGACTACTGTACCCATGATGCAACATTCAACATGGCAGGTGTGCAAGTTCCCTAGTAACACATAACTACTGTACCCATGATGCAACATTCAACATGGCAGGTTTGCAAGTTCCCTAGTAACACATGACTACTGTACCCATGATGCAACATTCAACATGGCAGGTGTGCAAGTTCCCTAGTAACACATAACTACTGTACCCATGATGCAACATTCAACATGGCAGGTTTGCAAGTTCCCTAGTAACACATGACTACTGTACCCATGATGCAACATTCAACATGGCAGGTTTGCAAGTTCCCTAGTAACACATGACTACTGTACCCATGATGCAACATTCAACATGGCAGGTGTGCAAGTTCCCTAGTAACACATAACTACTGTACCCATGATGCAACATTCAACATGGCAGGTGTGCAAGTTCCCTAGTAACACATAACTACTGTACCCATGATGCAACATTCAACATGGCAGGTTTGCAAGTTCCCTAGTAACACATAACTACTGTACCCATGATGCAACATTCAACATGGCAGGTGTGCAAGTTCCCTAGTAACACATGACTACTGTACCCATGATGCAACATTCAACATGGCAGGTGTGCAAGTTCCCTAGTAACACATAACTACTGTACCCATGATGCAACATTCAACATGGCAGGTGTGCAAGTTCCCTAGTAACACATGACTACTGTACCCATGATGCAACATTCAACATGGCAGGTGTGCAAGTTCCCTAGTAACACATCACTACTGTACCCATGATGCAACATTCAACATGGCAGGTGTGCAAGTTCCCTAGTAACACATAACTACTGTACCCATGATGCAACATTCAACATGGCAGGTGTGCAAGTTCCCTAGTAACACATCACTACTGTACCCATGATGCAACATTCAACATGGCAGGTGTGCAAGTTCCCTAGTAACACATGACTACTGTACCCATGATGCAACATTCAACATGGCAGGTGTGCAAGTTCCCTAGTAACACATCACTACTGTACCTTGGTTGTAGCTGCTATTATCACTATAAGTATCATAACCACCGCCGTAACTACTCCCGTATTGGCCTCCTTGGTTGCCATAACTACCACCACCATAGCTTCCTCCTTGACTGTACCCACTATTGCCGTAGCCACTGCCTCCTTGGTTGCTATAGCCACCATCACCACCATAGCTGCCTCCTCCTTGGTTGCCGTAGTTATTGTATCCATTTGAATCTTGGCCGTAACTGCTGCCATATCCACCACCAAAGGAATCACTTCCACCTCGTCCACGACCACGTCCTCGGAATCCCCCACGACTCCGACCACCAGCACCTCCTCTTCCTCCTCCACCTCCTCCCATTTGATTTTCCTTTGGTTCCGCTTTCTTTGCCTCAACATTAATGCCACTGACGTCAAAATGCTTTATAACTTTAAAAAAAAGAAGAGGAACAAGTGTTAAGTTTTTCTCAAATAAACTTAGAGGATTTGGCTATCTGACTTGACAGTATAGCCTAGCGACTTGGCTATCTGACTTGACAGTATAGCCCAGAGACTTGGCTATCTGACTTGACAGTATAGCCTAGCGACTTGGCTATCTGACTTGACAGTATGTATAGCCCAGAGATTTGGCTATCTGACTTGACAGTATAGCCTAGCGACTTGGCTATCTGACTTGACAGTATGTATAGCCCAGAGATTTGGCTATCTGACTTGACAGTATAGCCTAGCGACTTGGCTATCTGACTTGACAGTATGTATAGCCCAGAGACTTGGTTATCTGACTTGACAGTATAGCCCAGAGATTTGGCTATCTGACTTGACAGTATAGCCCAGAGATTTGGCTATCTGACTTGACAGTATAGCCCAGAGATTTGGCTATCTGACTTGACAGTATAGCCCAGAGACTTGGCTATCTGACTTGACAGTATAGCCCAGAGACCTGGATATCTGACTTGACAGTATAGCCCAGAGACTTGGCCATCTGACTTGACAGTATAGCCCAGAGACTTGGCTATCTGACTTGACAGTATAGCCCAGAGACTTGACATACTGACTTGACAGTATAGCCCAGAGACTTGGCTATCTCACTGAACATACTGGCTTTCAAGACTGTATATGTATAGCCCACAGACTTGCCTATCTAACTGTACACACTGGCTTGACAGTATAGCCCACAGACTTGGCTATCTCACTGTACACACTGGCTTGACAGTATAGCCCACAGACTTGCCTATCTAACTGTACACACTGGCTTGACAGTATAGCCCACAGACTTGGCTATCTCACTGTACACACTGGCTTGACAGTATAGCCCACAGACTTGCCCAGAGATTTGGCTATCTGACTTGACAGTATAGCCCAGAGATTTGGCTATCTGACTTGACAGTATAGCCCAGAGATTTGGCTATCTGACTTGACAGTATAGCCCAGAGACCTGGATATCTGACTTGACAGTATAGCCCAGAGACTTGGCCATCTGACTTGACAGTATAGCCCAGAGACTTGGCTATCTGACTTGACAGTATAGCCCAGAGACTTGGCTATCTCACTGAACATACTGGCTTTCAAGACTGTATATGTATAGCCCACAGACTTGCCTATCTAACTGTACACACTGGCTTGACAGTATAGCCCAGAGACTTGGCTATCTCACTGTACACACTGGCTTGACAGTATAGCCCAGAGACTTGGCTATCTCACTGTACACACTGGCTTGACAGTATAGCCCACAGACTTGCCTATCTAACTGTACACACTGGCTTGACAGTATAGCCCAGAGACTTGGCTATCTCACTGAACACACTGGCTTCACTGTATAGCCCAGAGACTTGGCTATCTGACTGGACTGTATAGCCCACAGACTTGGCTATCTTACTGTACACACTGGCTTGACTGTATAGCCACAGACTTGGCTATCTGACTTGGCATATTTGCTAGACAGTATATGAATGTTTTCAAGCCAGATTACTGAACGTGTTGTAGACATGTGACAGTGTACTGTAGACATGTGACAATTTAATGTAGACATGTGACAATGTATTCTAGACATGTGACAATTTATTGTAGACATGTGACAATGTATTCTAGACATGTGATAATAAGGTCAATACTTACTGACTGCTTTATCAGCGATATCTTCATCTTCAAATGTGATAAATGCAAACCCCTTTTTCTTGCCGGTATTTCTATCTGTCATCACCTGAAGTTTTTCAATTTTGCCGACTGTTTTGAACACGTCCCGCAGCTGCTCCTCTTCTGCTTCCCGACAACCACCAACAAAAATAATTTTGGTTTTGATGTGACAGTTAGGGGGAGACTATTGATATGAAAAAGACAATAGGAGACAGTTAGGGGGAGACTATTGATATGAAAAAGACAATAGGAGAAAAGTCATTTAAATGTCTACTTTGAAAAAAGAATGGAACATTAGGTATGAAAATTATTTGACAAAGTTGGTTCACAACAAAAGAAATCCTGTGTCATCCTTATAGCTCCACTGATAAGATAACACTAATGTGAGAACCTGGGATTGAAACCCTGGCCTTTAACTGATAAGATAACACTAATGTGAGAACCTGGGATTGAAACCCTGGCCTTTAACTGATAAGATAACACTAATGTGAGAACCTGGGATTGAAACCCTGGCCTTTAACTGATAAGATAACACTAATGTGAGAACCTGGGATTGAAACCCTGGCCTTTAACTGACAAGACAACACTAATGTGTCCTCGAATGATAGCCAAATTTTGTTGTTGTCCGTCAAAATGATAAAAACTGTCATTTCTTGTGAGTCACCACATAGTAAGAGATATGGGAAAAACCAAATTTTGGTGTCACTAGAAATTGTGTGTCAGTGGCAAGTCAAATTACCACATAGTAAGTGGACTTAAAAGAGGTTACATATGACACAAAACAGAACTGCCATTATCATACACCCAACATGATTGGATGAAGTTTTTGTAACTGGCAATCCTATTGGTTATATCACACAGAACAGAACTGCCACTATCATATACCCAACATGATTGGATGAAATTTTTGTAACTGGCGATCCTATTGGTTAGAACACTTACATCTCTTGGGAATGCTCTTTTCACTTCCACCTGTTTTTGGTCAATAGTATGTGGTCTGTTACTTTGACATTGGTCCACCATGTCTAGAGAGTTGTACGTCACAAAACCAAATCCTCGTGATTTCTGTGTGGTATTGTCCTTGACAACAACACTGTCTTTAATTGTACCAAACTGTTCAAAGTACAGTCGTAGGGTGTCATCATCTGTGTTACGATTCAGACCGCCAATAAACAACTTGAGTCCCTGTAAGTAAAAAAAGATTGTTATTTATGTGGCCATATTATCAAATTATTTATTTTTACTTGTTAATTAGAGTTGAATGTTTACCTTCAGTCCGTGTTGGAGATAAACCACTTAGTATTGTTCATGAACATTCTTACTTGGGTTATACTTTGACAGACTCTATGTATGATGATAGTGCAATCAAGCGCCAAATGAAATGTTTTTACAGCCAAGCCAACATGTTACTCCGTAAATTTCCACACTGTACAATTGAGGTTAAGGCTACATTATTTAGAACATTTTGTTCGAATATGTACTGCTCACAGCTGTGGTCATTGTACAACAAGAAATGCATTAACAACCTTAGAGTTGGTTATAACAATGCGTTTCGCATTCTGATGGGTTACTCACGTGACTGCAGTGCCAGTTGTATGTTTGTGCAGCACACAGTCCCCACTATTTGCGGCTCTAAGACGTAAATTGATGTACAACTTTTTTAAACGTATCGAAAACAGTCAAAATAGTTTAATTGCAGCAGTGCTAAATTCCGATACAATCCTCTATTCGGGGATTCATAAACTGTATAGAGATTTGTTGTATTTTTAAATGCTTTTATTTGTCCATGTGTGTATTTGTCAGATTGTCTTTTTAAAGTCTTACTTGTTTTAAATTGCCGTTTTTTTTAAGTATAGTTTTTATCTATGGGATGTTTTTGAGCGTGTTTGCGTTCTTTTTCTTTCCCGAAATAAAGTTTAATAATAATAATAATAAATAACTTTAATTAAAGTGGCCATATGGATGAGAATTGGGTATTTATCATGGATTTTTAATTCATCAAATCATTTTATCATGGCTTCCTACTTGAAAAATCAATGTGAAATAACATTGAACAAGTCAATGTTTGTAATACATTGCAAAAAAAAAAAAGAAAAAAAAAAAGATTTTAAAAATTGTATTAAAAAGTTTGTTATTGTATGTACAAAAACAAATATTGACACACATGTCTTTTGCCATCTAAAGGTTTTTATCACTTACATACAATATACTGGACTCAACATTAACTTTTCTCTAAGACAGGCCCAGTGGTAGCACAAGGGTGGTGACAAGTAGTCTTATATTCCTCAACTGAAAACATAGTTCTCTATTGGAAATGTGTGAAAAGACTTTCATGTTCATAAATATTCCATTCTAAGTTACACATACACAAGTCTCAAAAGCGACTTCATATCAGATGTACCTCCCAAAAGGTCAGAGGTCATACTACACCAGCTAACAAGCAAAATGGTGACAATCAAATTTTAGTTGACACTTCAGTAAAAAACCGTTCGCGAACAAACTATAAAACCACGTGAGAAATGTTTTAATTGTGACAGTTTTTTGGAATATTTATAAAATTTGAAACTGCTTCTGTTAAACGGTGTGTAAAGGGGTTGTCTTTTATAAAATGTATCTAGTATTTAATACTAATCAGACAAAAGTCATTAACACATTGAAAAGTGATTCAAAACAAGGTAGATTTTACTCGACACAACAACTACTAACCCCATATAGAATGACAAATTCATTATTTTTCAAGCGTTATCGGCGAAAAACAAAAATAAAGCTGGTTTCCGTCGCCCTCTCAGAGAGCCCGGTAAAAACAAAAGCCCCAGTAAATTGACGCATACATTTAGCGTCCTCCATTGTGACGTCACAGCACCCTTATTAAAAAATCAAACACTAACAGCTTTTTGACGCGAAGGCCAACAATAAAATAGATATCCAGGTTTATATTACGTAAACGAGGTAGTCAGTTTATATTTCATGACTTAGAACAATGAACAACTCTTCGAAACCGACGGTAAAACTTGATTTTTTTTGAAGGACACGTGTTCACTGCTTGCACATGTTTGACAGTGCAGCTAAAAAAGCTAACAAACCCGCTCCACTTTGAACTCTCTCCCTAAACCGTAAACGACAACTTTACCAAAAATGCTACCATTTTGTGCCATACACTGACACCGTATCTGAAATGAAATGGTCCAAATAGCCCTGTAATCACTGAATTTATACAAAATAAACCAGAGTTTCAATGAATACTAATTCGTTGTCCTCCAAGCAAGGTAAAATGAGTCTCGTGGACCATGGATGTCCTCCATCATGGATACAGTGAACATTTCACACAGTACACATACGTATCAGCACTAACTCGTGTGAGGGAAAAATTAGTTCGCTAGCGTTGTGTTCATAATGAAATACATAACTACGTTTTAGCAATCATCGTGATAAGTAAAATAAAGGGTGGGCCAAAAAGCTAGAAAAGAAGTCTTCAACAAAACGTGAGTAATTTCGAGCCGGGTTGAGACGACAACAGGAAACCGCCATAAGGCCTGTAGAAGACAAAGAACACGGAGCAATGGCTTTACCGACCACGATATGGCCTGCAAATTTGACACGCAAAAGATACATGTATTACATGGACTGGCGGGAAAACACTATCGAAATTCTAACTAAAGACAGACAAATGAGAAATACTTACTGCGTCGTCACCAGACATTTTGACCAGTTTTTATGTAAGTTTGAAAATTGATATGGAATCTTGACACCACGCCACGTTCTTCAGTGCTTACCCACGCCGTGTGACTGAAAGCGAATGAATAAGCAGATTACATACGCGGGTTTGACAATGAACTCAGACACGCACACGTGACCAATAATATGTAAATTAAAACTTGGATAAACAATACAGCTATATACTCACTTTGGATAATTGTAAATTTGAAGACAGTGCTAGTTAAGACAACACAAAGCTAGCTTTTTCGGTACACCGATCGCGGGTTGAATTTGGAAAAGGTCGGGTTAGGTTGACGGATGTAACATTAAATTAGATTCGGATTCAGATTCAGATTGACATTCAGACCTGCAATCGTTTTATGGTTCAGACTTGCAATCGTTTCATGGTATCCGAAAAAGTCCTACATATTTCTCCAACCATCACTCAACCCTTACACATTTCAAAATAAACTGGCTAAGTTATATATTTTTCGGATTTCACTTACAAAATTCCTCAAGACCTGCTCAGTGAGATAATATTCTTTTCAAGGGCAGACTGTTTCAAGGGTGGTCAAAATAAAGGGCGCCATCACGAGGTGGCCTTCGGTGACATAAAGTTGTGAATTACAATTTGCTAAACATGTATTTGTTGATAACGAATGTCAATATTGCAAAGTCGATAACCATATTGCTTCCATACTAAGATAACTGCAGGGTGATTCTATAACCATATTGCTTCCATAGATATACAGCAGGGTGGTTCTATAACCATATTGCTTCCATAGATATACAGCAGGGTGGTTCTATAACTATATTGCTTCCATAGATATACTGCAGGGTGGTTCTATAACCATATTGCTTCCATAGATATACTGCAGGGTGATTCTATAACCATATTGCTTCCATAGATATACTGCAGGGTGGTTCTATAACCATATTGCTTCCATAGATATACAGCAGGGTGGTTCTATAACCATATTGCTTCCATAGATATACAGCAGGGTGATTCTATAACCATATTGCTTACATAGATATACAGCAGGGTGGTTCTATAACTATATTGCATCCATAGATATACTGCAGGGTGGTTCTATAACCATATTGCTTACATAGATATACAGCAGGGTGGTTCTATAACTATATTGCATCCATAGATATACTGCAGGGTGGTTCTATAACCATATTGCTTACATAGATATACAGCAGGGTGGTTCTATAACCATATTGCTTCCATATACTGCCAGGGGGTAATACCTCACTTTGGTTTATTTTGTTGTTTATTCCTGTATATGATTTTTACTCGTCTTTTACTCGTGTGTGTATTTTTAATTTTTTCTTAGTGCTGCTCCTAACAATCTTAGTGAGCCCCTGATACAAAAGGGATGCAATAAATAAATAAACAGATATACTGGCGTGTGATTCTATTACCTTATTGCCTCTATATACTAGTATGTGGTAATTCTATAACCTTATTGCTTCCATATACTAGTATGTGGTAATTCTATAACCTTATTGCTTCCATATACTAGTATGTGGTAATTCTATAACCTTATTGCTTCCATATACTAGTATGTGGTAATTCTATAACCTTATTGCTTCCATAAAGTTTAAAGTTTAAAGTTTATTTTCTAAAGCGCCTTTTCTATTTATTAATATTCAAAAGCGCTGTACATAAAATAGATTTAAAAGCATGGTAAAACAACATAATAAAGCTAAAAACAACAAATTGGTTACAATAATTACAAAAAGGCTAAAATGACTACTTAGTAAAAGACACGTGGTAATAAATTAATACAGTTTATAATATTGTTTAAACAGATGTGTTTTAAGTTCACCTTTAAAAAGTTCAATGTCAGTGATCAGCTTTAGTTCTCCAGGAATTGAGTTCCATAGCTTTGGTCCACAAATGGTAAGCGCTCTGTCATTTAGTGTATTATATGATCAAGGTACAGCAAGATTTTGACTACTGTCGTTATGTAAATTGTAACGAGAATTGTTGGTACGTGTGAACGAATCCTGGATATACAAAGGTGCTTTACCATTCAAAGCCTTAAAAACTAGTAAAATTACTTTAAAATCAACTCTTGCCTTGACAGGCAGCCAGTGAAGCTCAATAAGAGATTGTGTTATTCCATCATACTTTCTCAAACCTTTTACAACTTGTGCATCATTATTTTGTACTCGCTGCAATCTGTCAAACAAATACTGTGGCATTCCATACAATATGGAGTTTGCATAATCAAGATGATAACTGACTAGAGGATGAACCAATGTTTCACAAGCTTTCTGATTCAGATATGTACGGATACGACGGAGATTGTATAAGTTATGATTGACTTTCTTACAGAGTTGGTTAACATGACGAACCATCGATAGATTTGAATCTAACCAGCTTCCCAGATTGCGGACATGGTCAACTATTTTGATCTGATTATCTCCGACAGTAATAAGCTTACTTGTTACTTTAGCTAATTGTTGTTTTGTCCCTAGTAGCATTACTTCAGTTTTGTTCTCATTTAACTTCAGTCTATATGTTGACATCCAGGCTTGTATGTCACCGACACACCTCTCTATACACTTTATAGCATCAGTTTCATCATCATCCATATACTGGCATGGGGTAATTCTATAACCTTATTGCTTCCATATATACTGGCATGGGGTAATTCTATAACCTTATTGCTTCCATATATACTGGCATGGGGTAATTCTATAACCTTATTGCTTCCATATATACCGGCATGGAGTAATTCTATAACCTTATTGCTTCCATATATACCGGCATGGAGTAATTCTATAACCTTATTGCTTCCATATATACTGGCATGGAGTAATTCTATAACCTTATTGCTTCCATATATACCGGCATGGAGTAATTCTATAACCTTATTGCTTCCATATATACTGGCATGGAGTAATTCTATAACCTTATTGCTTCCATATATACTGGCATGGGGTAATTCTATAACCTCATTGATTCCATATATACTGGCATGGGGTAATTCTATAACCTTATTGCTTCCATATATACTGGCATGTGGTAATTCTATAACCATATTGCTTCCATATACTGGCATGGGGTAATTCTATAACCTTATTGCTTCCATATATACTGGCATGTGGTAATTCTATAACCATATTGCTTCCATATATACTGGCATGTGGTAATTCTATAACCATATTGCTTCCATATACCGGCATGGGGTAATTCTATAACCATATTGCTTCCATATACTGGCATGGGGTAATTCTATAACCTTATTGCTTCCATATACTGGCATGGGGTAATTCTATAACCTTATTGCTTCCATATACTGGCATGGGGTAATTCTATAACCTTATTGCTTCCATATATACTGGCATGTGGTAATTCTATAACCATATTGCTTCCATATACTGGCATGTGGTAATTCTATAACCATATTGCTTCCATATACTGGCATGGGGTAATTCTATAACCTTATTGCTTCCATATACTGGCATGGGGTAATTCTATAACCTTATTACTTCCATATATACTGGCATGGGGTAATTCTATAACCTTATTGCTTCCATATATACTGGCATGGGGTAAATCTATAACCTTGTTGCTTCCATATACTGGCACGGGGTAATTCTATAACCTTGTTGCTTCCATTTACTGCCAGGGGGTAATTCTATAATATTGCTTCCATATACTGGCACGGACAAAACATAACACTCATATATTACTAAACAGGAGTGATTCTGTGACAATTTCTCTTGTATGTTGACAGGGATATTCTATAATATATGATGGGGCTGGTAACTCTTGTAGGAGGAACTTTATATGACCTATTGGGGTTTGATTTCTACCATACACTGGCACGGCAAGGGGTGATCCTACAACACACTCCCATACACTGGCAGGGGTGATTCTAACACTTTCTCCAATCAAATGACAGAGGTGACAAAATACTTTCTCCCATACGACAGGGGTGACATGATAACGCTTTCTCCCATACATTACTAGTCAGGTGTGATTCTAGGACAGTTTCTCCCATACATTACTAGTCAGGTGTGATTCTGGGACAGTTTCTCCCATACATTACTAGTCATGGGTGATTCTATGACAGTTTCTCCCATACATTACTAGTCAGGGGTGATTCTAGGACAGTTTCTCCCATACATTAGTAGTCAGGGGTGATTCTAGGCCAGTTTCTCCCATACATTACTAGTCAGGGGCAGGGGGTGATTCTAGGACAGTTTTCCTAGTATGCTGGCAGGGTCATAATATGATTTGGCTATTCTGTAACATGTCGTCAGAAGTAACTTTTATAGAACCTTCTCTTGGAATATTTTTGATGAAGTGGTCAAAATTTTTTTCTATATTGATAATGGCTGGCTTATAACACCCCATCCTATGAGAATTCTATTTTCTCACAGATTATCCACTACGAGTTCTCCCCACTTGCTGAGATAAAAATAATTAGCAGAAAGTCAAGACAGGCTTTAAAAAAGACAATCAATTTTAATTTTGTCATCTGAAAAGAAATCAATAAATCTTGACACATGATATTTAATACAACCAAATAATCAATACTCACAGATAAACAGGCTGAACAAATATGCTAGATCCTGATTGATTAATACACTTTCTACTTTAATGGAAATATAGACTAGAACCTGACTAATACATGTCCTTCTTTACAGTGATAGAGACTAGGCCCTAACTGACTAATACACATCCTTCTTTAATGGAGATATATATATACTAGACCCTAACTGACTAATACACGTCCTTTAAGAGAGATATACATTAGGAAAAACCTGACTGACTTTGACTCGTCCTTCATCATGATAATAAAGACTAGACCCTAGCTGATTAATATACCTGTTTGCTTTATTCTGAAAATAATGACAACTATAAATAATATAGACACACTGGGGGAACAAAAACTACATTAGCAAAAATAAACATCAAAACTGTGAAAAAGAGTCAAGAATATTGGACATCAACACTAATAAAAGTTATCTATGTTTTCATCTAATTCATCCCCTAGGTAATCGTCGTGGCAACAGATGGCTACAGAAACTAGGAATCTGTATAAAAAGTACTGCATGTTGCGAGAGATTCATCATATGTACTATCTTCCTTATTTATGTCAGGGAAACTACTTGGCAGCATCCAGCTTGAACAGAATCAATCGTACGTCTTAACAGCGATATAGATTATTTTGATAATTTTGTTATAGCGATGATAGAGCCTATGTGTATTTGGTATAATAACGGCCATAGGTCCTATTTCAACACACTTGGTCTTATAGCGGCAGTTTATCCTATTACGATAGACTTGGTATTATCGGCGATATATCCTATGACAATATACTGCTGGTGTAATATCGGCCATAGATCCTACGACAATATACTGCTGGTGTAATATCGGCCATATATCCTATGACAATATACTGCTGGTGTAATATCGGCCATAGATCCTACGACAATATACTGCTGGTGTAATAACGGCCATAGATCCTACGACAACAGACTGGCGATGTACAAGTATAATCGGTGATATATCCTATAGCAATAGACTGCTGGTGTAATAACGGCCATAGGTCTTATTTCCACAAACTTGATGTTATAGCAGCAATATATCCTATTACGATAGACTTGGTATTATCGGCGATACATCCTATTACGACAGACTGCTGGTATAATATCGGCCATAGATCTTATAGCGATAGACTGCTGGTGTTATAACGGTGATAGGTCTTATAGCAATAGACTTGGTGCTACAGCGGCAATATATCCTATTACGATAGACTGCTGGTGTTATAACGGCCATAGATCTTATTTTCAACAGAATTGGTGTTACAATGGTGATATATCCTAGGACAATTGACTCCTGATGTACTGACGGCAATAGTTCTTACAACGGTGATTAGCCTATTTCAATAGACTTGATGTAATAGTGATATGATGTTCTATTTCGACCGACTTCCTTCGATAGTTGATATAATAGTGGCGATATTACGATACAGGTGATTTATTAACGGCATATATATTTCCTAAGACTGATGATCAGGTAATATATACAAAGACTGCTGATGTGAAACGCCAATGTGGTATCCTATGGTATCTTATAGCTGTGATTCTTCTATAGTAATGTATAGCATCAGAGGTCATGTGGTCCTGGTGTAACTTAGACTACCTTAGGGGGTCTGCATTTCACATCTGAAGTCCTGGTGTAACTTAGACTACCTTAGGGGGTCAATGAAGTCTGCTTGTACTTTGTATATCAGCCTTAAATTTCTCTTTCCTAGATATAATAAAAAAATATATAGCCATGTTATTTGTAAACAGTATTAATCAACTCAAACTTACACATAACTGACATCATTGGACAACTTCCACACTTACTAGTATACGACAATTAACTTACTTTCTAAGTTGCACATAGTTGACATTAAAGCTACAAACATAAATCTATCACAAGCAGAGGTTAGACAACTTGGTAATAATAAAGTCTTACTATATCTAGTTGTCAAGACATGCAGTATTGTTACTTTTTAAGTAAAAGATTAATCTAAAGTGAGGAATTACCATTGCATAATACATTTAGACAAGATTTGGCACAGGGCCAAAGAAAATTGTTCTTTTGGCATGTGGCCAAAAACAAGTTTTTAAGCTGGCACGAGGCCAACTTTTTTGTTGGCTCGGGCCAAAGATGTAATTTGTTGTTGGCATAGCGCCAGAATTGATTATGTTCTTCAGACTACATCCGACTGTCCCATTACAACCCATCCTACCTCCTCAGAATGGGTATGGTCACAGGAATTGTAGATGAGAATTGAGCACATGTTGATGTTCGTGTATTGGTTAATGCATTGATGGCAAATCTCATGACTCCCATAGAAATAATCATGCAAGTGAAATTCAAAGAAAACATTCAAAGTTGAACATAAAATATTGCTTCTCAGTGTCAGCAAATTATTGAGAAGAATCCAAAGTTTGGTTGACATCTTATGAACATCTGAAGAATGCTGTAAACCTGGAATTTTTTTTATTGAACGTGTTATGTCATCTACTACCGAGTCAGAGCATCTGCCATGTAGTGTGACACACCAATTGACACCGAGTCTTGCGCCAGCCAGCACAGAGTGTATTACACCAGCTACCACAGAGTGTATTACAACAGCTGGCACAGAGTGTGACACACCAATTGACACCGAGTCTTACACCAGCCAGCAGAGTGTGACACACCAGCTAGCACAGAGTGTGACACCAGCTAGCACAGACTGTTACACAAACTGGCACTGAGTGTGACACACCAACTGGCACAGAGTGTGACACGCCAGCCAGCACAGTGTATTACACCAGCTGGCACAGAGTGTGACACACCAACTGGCACAGTGTGTAACACCCTCCATGCTGTGTTACATCAGTCATACCATCCCACTGCGCCATGTAGCGTCAAAAATTTGTTGCATCCAAACAAGTATACTGCATGACCAAGTTTGACCAAACAATGTTCATCAGCTTGATAGATCAAATGATTTACAACAATATTCAACCAACTGTATCTCTTAGTCTGTCTCAAGCTGTGCTGAAACAATCTTCTACCAACTGTATCTCTTAGTCTGTTTTAGCACAGCTTGAGACAGGCAAAGAGATACAGTTGGTAGAACATTGTTGCACAAAGCGTATAACACACAAGCAGTTCAAAGTCAAACTTTGAACTTGTAAATCATGATCAAGTTCATTTCTTGGACCGATTAAAAAAAATATCTATACTTACAATCTATACATGTCTTGTCTTGCCTAGTATGGCTTGTATCGGCCACCACGACCACCTTCTCCAGCTCCATAACCAGCTAGATATGTGGGGGGGAGGGGGAACAATGACAAAAGAGGTTTAGTTCAATTCTATAATCCTTTCTCTACCAGAATGGGGAGGGGACGTTATTGTTTGGACATACAAAATTAGAAACTTCAGGATGAGTTGTGTTACATATTGAACCATGTAAACTGTAAGTCCAACCATAGACCCTCCCCACCCCTCCAATGTCAACATTTTCAGGAATACAGTTCCCACAATACAACGGATTCAAAAAATTACAGATTTCTTTCTTTCCTGAATTTGCATAATTACTATAGTCCAACATCAACAAATAAACAATGTGTAAAACTCTCTAAAAACAAAGTCGTCAGTTAGGAGTCACATGTTATCAGAATAACAGAAACCTATTGAGGGCGCTCTCCAAGATCTATAACCACAATTTCAAGTTTCAGGAATAAATATATTTATTTTGGGTCGACAAGCTCGCGAAAACAATCACGTGGTAGTTAACTGACTTTAACACAAAAAAATGAAGTTTCAACTATATTTGGTGGATATCCTTCCCACAATGCATTTCCAAATCCATATAAAACTGACAATATCAGCCCGCGGATGAATGGAACCTTTCACAAACAGGGAAAGAAACCATAATCTGACCTCTGACCCTGTGACCTGGCCTTGAAATACTTGCATCCATATAGTCTGCTCTCGTAACCCCCCCCCCCCCCCACACCCCATAATCTGACTGCTATTTTTTATGCAGAGTAGGCCTTGAAGTACTTACATCCATATGATCCGCCCCCATAACCACTGTTTCCATAGTTACCACCACTGTTTCCATAGTTACCACCACTGTTTCCATAGTTACCACCACTGCTTCCATAGTTACCACCACCACTTCCATAGTTACCATAACCTAATAGAATACAAAAATGCCAAAAATCGTTAATTTTTATCAATTCTGTAATCCACTACACATGGCAAGACAGAAAAGTTAAAATTATCACGTACGTACAGTTCGTTATACTTAGGCAAAAAAAAAAAAAGAATTATTTCGGTCATTGCACACATCACTTAAAACTTTGAAACTCTCATGACAACTTCTCTTCACAACTCTCATAACATCTTCTCTTCACAACTCTTGCGACAACTTCTCTTCAAAACTCTGACAACTTTCAAAGTCACTGAAGCTCTACTCACCACCTCCTTGATTGTAGCTTCCATCACTATAATTGTCATAGCCTCCATAACCACCTCCTCCTTGGTTGCCATAGCCACCACCTCCATAACTACCTCCTTGGTTGCCATAGTTACTGTATCCTTGGCCTTGATTGTAACCACCACCACCACGACCACGACTACCCCCACGGCCAGAATAACTACCCCCACGGCCTGAATAACTACCCCCACGGCCACCACCACGACCACCACCACCACCTGCCTCCCTTGGCTCCGCTTTCTTCACCTCAAGTCTAATATTGCCAATGTTTAAATGCTTCTTAACTGTTGAAAAATAATAACACATCATCAATGACAATGTATTGTAGATATGTGACAATATACTGTAGACATGTGACAATGTGCTTTAGACATGTGACACTGCTGTAGACGTGTGATAATATACTGTTGACATGTGACACTGCTGTAGACATGTGACGTTTTCAGACATGTGACACTGCTGTAGACATGTGACAATATACTGTAGATATGTGACTGTTTTTAGACATGTGACACTGCTGCAGACATGTGACAATATACTGTTGACATGTGACACTGCTGTAGACATGTGACAATATACTGTAGACATGTGACACTGCTGTAGACATGTGACAATATACTGTAGATATGTGACAATGTGCTTTAGACATGTGACACTGCTGTAGACATGTGACAATATACTGTTGACATGTGACTGCTGTAGACATGTGACAATATACTGTTGACATGTGACAATATACTGTAGATATGTGACTGTTTTTAGACATGTGACACTGCTGTAGACATGTGACAATATACTGTAGATATGTGACAATGTGCTTTAGACATGTGACACTGCTGTAGACATGTGACAATATACTGTTGACATGTGACTGCTGTAGACATGTGACAATATACTGTTGACATGTGACACTGCTGCAGACATGTGACAATATACTGTAGACATGTGACAATGTACTGTAGACATGTGACAATGTGTTGTTGATATGTGACAATGTACTGTAGACATGTGATAATGTGTTTTAGACATGTGACAATGTACTGTAGACATGTGATAATGTGTTTTAGACATGTGACAATGTACTGTAGACATGTGACTGTTGTAGACATGTTAATGTGTTTTAGACATGTGATAATGTACTGTAGACATGTGACTGTGTTGTAGACATGTGACAATGTACTGTAGACATGTGACTGTTGTAGACATGTGACTGTGTTGTAGACATGTGACAATGTACTGTAGACATGTGACAATGTGTTGTAGACATGTGACAATGTACTGTAGACATGTGACAATGTACTGTAGACATGTGACAATGTGCTGTAGACATGTGATACTTATAAGTTCACCACTTACTAACTGCAACATCAGCAAGATCTTCAGTTGCCATAGTGACAAAAGCAAATCCCTTCTTCTTGCCAGTAGTTTTATCCGTAATAACATCCACCTTTTCAACCTCTCCCACATTCTCAGTAAAGACATTTGTCAACTGGTTCTCATCGGCATCTCGACTTCCTCCGACAAACAGTTTCTTTGTTTTAATGTGAGCAGTTGTGTCATTTTGCTGTTCAATTCAAAATATAAAAAAACAGAGATGTTATTCGCCAATATTTTTCTTTGGTCACTCACTAACACAGCCCAAAATTGACTAGTTCAAGTCTGCACCATTTCTGAACTTGACACTACAGCCCAAGAATTGTGACCTGCACTACAGCCCAAGAATTGTGAGCTGTACTACAGCCCAAGAATTGTGAGCTGTACTACGGCCCAAGAATTGTGAGCTGTAGTACGGCCCAAGAATTGTGAGCTGTACTACAGCCCAAGAATTGTGAGCTGTACTACAGCCCAAGAATTGTGAGCTGTACTACAGCCCAAGAATTGTGAGCTGCACTACAGCCCAAGAATTGTGAGCTGCACTACAGCCCAATAATTGTGACCTGCACTACAGCCCAAGAATTGTGAGCTGTAGTATAGCCCAGGAATTGTGACCAGCACTACATTAGTGTAGCACTGTAGTCCAACACTCCTGAACTGAAAACAGATTTCCTTTACTGGAAACATGTGTTATCAAAATAATCGTACTGTTGTAAATCTTCCATTCTTTAGATCATCACATAATCAGTGGTATTGTCTAAGCTTAAGTGGGCTACCAGCTGCAAATTATGGTAGCCCCAAGACAAGAATTGGTAGTCTGTGGGTATGGGACTACGGTAGCCCCAAGACAAGAATTGGTAGTCTGTGGGTATGGGACTACGGTAGCCCCATGACAAGAATTGGTAGTTTGTGGGTATGGCCACTATGGGACTACGGTAGCCCCATGACAAGAATTAGTAGTCTGTGGATATGGGACTACGGTAGCCCCATGACAAAAATTGGTAGTCTGTGGGTATGGGACTATGGTAGCCCCATGACAAGAATTAGTAGTCTGTGGGTATGGGACTACGGTAGCCCCATGACAAGAATTGGTAGTTTGTGGGTATGGGACTATGGTAGCCCCATGACAAGAATTGGTAGTCTGTGGGTATGGGACTACGGTAGCCCCATGACAAGAATTGGTAGTCTGTGGGTATGGGACTACGGTAGCCCCATGACAAGAATTAGTAGTCTGTGGGTATGGGACTACGGTAGCGACATGACAAGAATTGGTAGTTTGTGGGTATGGGACTACGGTAGCCCGACAAGAATTGGTAGTCTGTGGATATGGGACTATGGTAGCCCCATGACAAGAATTGGTAGTTGAGGTGCTGACTCCCATGATGCAATGTCCCACAGCAAAGATATCCATAATACTAGTATATCAGCTTAGTCAGAAATATTTCAACATAAACCAATGTACACACAAGAAATCATAAACTTGCAGACTATGGCCCTTTCACATATAAACAGCACTGGTAGTTTATATCAGCTTGTCGACACAGTCAGGCCACCCTTTTAGGACATGCCAGCTGCTTCCTATGCTGATGTATTTTACTCTAAGCCATCATATGGCATTACCTCATCACTATACAAGATGGGTACTGTGGCTGACAGCTATACAACTATACAAGATGGGTACTGTGGCTGACAGCTATACAAGATGGGTACTGTGGCTGACAGCTATACAACTATACAAGATGGGTACTGTGGCTGACAGCTATACAACTATACAAGATGGGTATGTACTGTGGTTGACAGTCATACGAGATGGGTATTGCAGCAACATGTATTTATAGATTGGAACCCAACATTATTCTAACCATTTCACCACCACTGCCCCCCCCCCCCCCCCATGCCAACAGATCAAAAAGCAATATGTGTCTGTGCTGTACCTGTTGGGAGCTAAACAAACTTAGAAACATTAAATTGACTTACATCTCTTGGAATGGCTCTTTTGATTTCCACTTCTTTACCATCGATAATGTGTGGTCTGTTTTCAAGACATTTATCAACCATTTCAGATGTTTCATACGTAACAAATCCAAAACCTCTGGAATTTTTAGTGGTGCTGTCCCTAACAACAACATTATCATTTATTTTACCATACTTCTCAAAGTGGTTTCTCAGACCCTCATCATCGGTGTCTCGGTTCAGACCACCGATAAACACCTTTAGGAGCTGGAAAATTAAAACAGGGATAGTATTGACATTTTTAATTAGTTAACTTTATTACTTAAAGTGGCCATATGGATGAGAATTTGGTATTTATTTTGGATTTTTATTTGATAAAACAGCTTCACTAAGTTTTTCTACTTGAAAAAATAATATGAAATAACATATACTAAGTCCGTGTTCATAACTCAATACATTGCAAAAAGATGCAAAAAGTTTGTTATTGTACGTACAATAACAAACATTTTACACATTGTTTAATGTTTTGCCGTTTATTGAGTTGTGAACATAGACTTGGTATATGTTATTTCACATTATTTTTTCAAGTAGAAAAACTTAGTGAAGCTGTTTTATCAAATAAAAATCAAAAATAAATACTAAATTCTCATCCATATGGCCACTTTAACAACATGCTGTGGAAAGCATGGTATAGTAAACACAATACAATACAAGACAAAAATACAATACACATTACTTGTCTGCTGAGGGGATCTTTCGAGATGTATCTAAAAGAAATTTGGCAAAAGGAAGTTTATCATCTGAACCTAGAATATACAAAAATTTCTCTTGACTGTTTAAAGTGTTAAAATAAGCACATTTCAAAGATATCGAAGAAAATAAATGGTACTTCGACACAAAGACAATATACTTGTTAGTCGCAAAACATTATTTATTTTTATCTTCTATCAGATGTACAGCCATCACGGATTGGAAGAACAGCTCTATATTGTCTTTTTAAGTTGATGGCAGTTTCGGCCATCATCGCAAACCACGACTATTTTACGGTACCGTTCTCAACAACTTCAAGTCTGTCCTTACTGGAAAATAATAGCTCTGGTTCTCAAGAATGGTTTCCGCATTCAATATTTCTTGTGAGACCACAATTTTTGCAATTACATTAGTTTTTTCTCAGATACGAAGAAAAAAGTTTACAAACGTGGGATCAGTACTAGGTAACCGGAACCAAAGAATTATTTTTTATAGGCCATTAATAGCTTTGACTTGGTTTGGGGATAAGAATAGTATCCCATAATATTCATTACTGACAAAAGCTCCCATGGTCCTGTGGGGCACATGGGGCAGCTTTCTCCATTGTTTTAAAGGGACGCTTTCGAAGAAAGGTCCATTGTTTTGAGTTTTGAACATTGCCACGCCGCAATATTTGCATATGTTGAAAAATGGGAATGCATTTTCTCTTCCGTTTAACGCGAAAAAAAAATGTTATTTACACCGACAGGCAGCATCGACCTTTAAGTTCAACAGATATAAATTTATCAAGTACTAATTCGAAGATCTAAAAATTGGGTAAACAACCGGTTTGGCCCACACAAACAATGGAATGTGTTTGACCGATCAATATATGCCACTTCCATTCAATAAACGTAGAAAATGATTACGTAACACAGTTTGTACTCACAAGAAACACCCATGACAAAAAAAACATTTCACGATAAAACAGACAAGACAAAAACTATCTTTTGACATTATAAGCTATACTTACTGCCTCTAAATGCTGATTGGAATCCGACATTTTCCGATTATTGATGTAAATGATTCGCTTGACCTCGCTCAGGACCACGTTGTCTTCTTTTATCACACGCTATCGTTTGCTGGAACTTGAAGAGTATGATTGTAAATAAAACGACCTACCTCAATATACACACGATTATAAATATGTAAGTTAGAAACTAATAAATAAAATAAGATAGTGTTACTTACCCTGTGTTTTTGTTTAACAGCACAAAAAGCTGATAAACTGTATGCCTGCGTTCGATCGTGTTTTAATGCCGCGATGTGAGCTAACGCAGGGGTTGATGGGAAATGTGCCCTTACATCACGATCTGTGTCTACAGACTGTATCTGTGTCACGACACTGAAGTTGTCTTCAAAATGGGATTGAAACACGTATTCAGAAATGTAATCGTAATGGCGTTCGGGTAACAGTCCAAATTTAGCAAAAAGAGCGTAATTGTGGTTAATATGCAATAATTCACAGGCACTTGAATCAATCTATATGATTTTTTAAAAGATTTGTTTTACTATATATTCAATCTTTTTTTTTGAATCATACAGATCATAGTTAGAGTGCCTGAGCAATAATTCATAATTACGGTAATGAACATAACTAAGTATTAGTAATAATGTATTATTTGTTCCTTAAAATATGTTTTATTTATTAATTATGATGACAATTGTTTGTTTGTTTGTTTGTTTGTTTGTTTATCCACTCACAGTCTAGTTCCTATACAGTATCGTTACCATGGCATTTACACCTCCACTCACTAGTCTAGTTCCTATACAGTATTTAAAGTATTTTTATGATTTTTTTTTGTATTCAGCAGAATACAAAAAAAAATCATAAAAATACTTCCATAGTTCTAGGCCAATTTATTAAACAGAACTATTCAGCACATAAAATCCATCTTTGTATTTGAAATCTACTCTATATTAATCTACACTCTGTTATATAATAGACAAGAGAGTAGTTTTTCTTTGAGGTATAGATTATTATATTCAGTTTCTCTATTTTTTTGTTTAATTGTATTGTACCCGTAATAATCACAGGGATTTATTACGTGTACAACTAACTAACTAACTAACTAACTAACTAACTAACTAACTAACTAACTAACTAACTAACTAACAAATAAATAAATAAATAAATAAATAAATAAATAAATAAATAAATAAATAAATAAATAAAAACAAACTATCATGCATCTTGGTGGTCGGCAATAGGGAGCCCTCTATGTCACATAATAAAACATAAGGCTATTGAGGCATCGAAAGGCATATCTGTTTTGTGGGTCATATAAAGTAAGTAAAATTGCGTTGTATATGGATATTTAAATAATTTCTAACTTACATATATATAATTGTGTTTATATTGAGTTCACTGAATGTATACTTTTCTTCCAGAAAACGAAGTAGCATTGATAAAAAAGGCAACGTGGTTCCAAGGTCAAAAGGAAGCCATTATTAGATAAATAACCACACCAAATATTTGGGAAAATGTCAGGTTCCCAGTCGCAAGCGGTGAGTATCGTTTAAAACCTCAAAAGATAGCATTGTCTGTTTATTATGAAGTGTTTTGTTTTGTCATGAATGTTTCTTTTGTCTGAGAACTGTGTTATATAATCATTTTCTGTGCCACCACGTCGCGGCTAATTGATTGGCCTCTATCATTGTTCATTGTCTGTGAATTGTCGCCAAACTGACTGTTGCTCAGTCTTTCGAATAGTATTTGATGATTTTGTATCTATTAAAGACACAGTTTGGCGTTGTAAATTGCATTTTTCAAGTTAAACTCGGTGCAGAGAATGCATTTCAGTGTGTGTTTCCATTTCTTTCTAAATATGCAAATAGCTGTCTACTGTAAAATGCAGCAAGCGTGTGCTTGTCTGAACCGAGCATACAGTTGAAAGCATGAAAACGCCGTCATATGGAGACGGTCGCTACCGACATTATTTGAATGCGAATCGAGAAGTGAATACCTGAGTTACAAACTAGAATAAATTTTCTTCAAATTCATACTGGCGTTAAAGGGAAATCTGATAGATAAAGGCACCTCGTGAGATAGAAAATCTTGGCGGTCACATTCGATCGTACAATAGTGACGTCACAATGGCGGACGAAGCAGCCATGCTTTTATCTGGGCAAAATTCATGTGTGATTGGCCAAAATTCCGACGTCTAAAATCTCATTTACATGCGTACATTTGTATATCTTTTGTAGTTAATTAAAATAACTTTTGTTTCATGTGTTCACGGTTGTCAATAATAGTTAATATATGCGAATCGATCAAACACACCCAGAATGCATTGCAGGACAAAGAAATAATTGATCACGTGGTTGATTGTAAGCACCATGTCTAAGACCCGTATGATGTGTGTATGTGATACACCGTGACACGTAATCATTTTAATAAAAACCTTTATTTAACTATTCTAGTATAATTTTGATATCAATGCATACCTTTAATTACATTACAATTTGACTTTTGGCATTGTTAAAACAGTTGCATGCGTAGTAGGAATTTCCTCAACATGTTTTGATTGCATCATAAATGACGTCATCAGATCGTTTTACATCTTAATACCAGGTTTGTGTTCAGTCAGTTGCAAGTGATGGTTAAGTATACTTCAGTAAGTAGACACTAGAGGGCAATATACTAATTATATCAATTACATCATTAGATAGTTTATAAGTTATATCTTTAATAGTACCAGGTTTGAGTTCAGTCAGTTGCAAGTGATGGTCAAGTATACTTCAGTAAATGGACACTAGAGGGCAGTATACATAAAGTACAATACTGTGAATGATTTTAAAGATGCACGATTGGGCCATAAGTCTCTTGTCCATAAAACTTAAATTCGTAAACTTAAAAACTTAAAAACGTAAATTGCCCCTTTTATTAAAATGGAGGTGAATAACTTTGTCATCCTTATTCTCTTTTGACAGGGATTAAAGTTGTTTATCGGTGGTCTAAACCGAGACTCTACCGATGACGCACTCAGAAACCACTTTCAGCAGTATGGCAATATAACTGACTGTGTTGTTGTCAGAGACAACACCACAAAAAATTCCAGAGGTTTTGGATTTGTTACGTTTGAGACAGTTGAAATGGTTGATGAATGCCAAGACAACAAACCACACGTTATCGATGGTAAAGAAGTGGAAGTCAAAAGAGCAATTCCAAGAGATGTAAGTCAGTTTTATGTTTCCATAGTTTTTTAGCTCCCAGCAAGCACCACAGACTGTTTTAGTATTCTCAATCATAGGGTGGGTGGGTTTTTCAGTGGTGGTAAAATGGTTAGAGTGGGGGTTCCAACCTATAATATACAGGGTTTCCTGTGAAGCTGTCAGTCACAGTACCCATCTTGTATAGTTGTATAGCTGTCAGCCATAGTACCCATCTTGTATAGCTGTCAGCCACAGTACCCATCTTGTATAGCTGTCAGCCACAGTACCCATCTTGTATAGTGATGAGGTAATGCCATATGATGGCTTAGAGTAAAATACATCAGCATAGGAAGCAGCTGGCATGTCCTACAAGGGTGGCCTGACTGTGTCGACAAGCTGATATAAACTTATGGATATCTTTGCTGTGAAACATTGCATCATGGGAGTCAGCAGGAATGAATATTCATGAGGTTTTTTACACATAAGGGTATAGGCATCAGTTGTATAGATGTATATTCTTTCATAAAGATCTAGCTAAATTTTAATTAAACCCAGTCAACACGTCACAGGTTTGAACTCAGACTGCAAAGGTAAGAGGCCACCAACTACCCCAACTACCCCAATTATCCCTGTCTGGAATATTTACTCAGGACAAAGGATGTAAAGACAAAGTAGTGGGCCCTTGCCAGTATGAGGAGACTTATGTGGATATGTATGTAAATAGGCCTTTCCAAAATTTGCCATGGTGGCGCTCTACTTCCTGTCTGTGTGTACCTTGGGGGTATAGCTAATACTTGGGTTAATCATAGAACACTGCTGCTTTCCTTGATGTCTGAACAATACAGAAAACATCCCTGATTTACACTTCTACAGAATACCAAGGAACAAAGCTCTTAAGAAACGGTACTATAAGGTGATGATACCCCCAATTCGAGCGAGGGCGCTGTATTCTCAATTTCCTGTTTGCAGTGGCATATTGTCTCTAACATGTGTTCATTTTGAAACCAACAGTCAGAAGACCCAAATGCTCACATTAAAACAAAGAAAATATTTGTTGGAGGATGTCGAGATGCAGAAGAAGAACAGTTGAGGGAACTGTTTGCTAGTGTGGGAAAGGTTGAACATGTGGATGTTATTAAGGATAGAAATACCGGCAAAAAGAAGGGATTTGCGTTTGTTACTTTTGAAAACGAAGATCGTGCTGATAAAGCAGTCAGTAAGTTGTGACCTTATTACAACAAATTGTCACATGTCTACAGTACATTGTCACATGCCTACAGTACCTTGTCACATGTCTACAGTACATTGTCACATGTCTACAGTACATTGTCACATGTCTACAACAGTCACATGTCTACAGCACATTGTCACATGTCTACAACACAGTCACATGTCTACAGTACATTGTCACATGTCTACAGCACATTGTCACATGTCTACAAGTCACATGTCTACAGTACATTGTCACATGTCTACAGTACATTGTCACATGTCTACAACACATTGTCACATGTCTACAACAGTCACATGTCTACAGAACATTATCACATGTCTACAACAGTCACATGTCTACAGTACATTATCACGTCTATAACACATTGTAACATGTCTACAACACATTGTCACATGTCTATGATACAGTATCACATGTCTACAACAGTCACATGTCTACAATACATTGTCACATGTCTATGATACATCACCACATGTCTACAACACATTGTCACATGTCTAAAGTACATGATCACATGTCTACAACACATTGTCACATGTCTACAACACATCACATGTCTACGATACATTATCACCTGTCTATGATACATTATCACATGTCTATGATACATTATCACATGTCTACGATACATTATCACCTGTCTACGATACATTATCACCTGTCTATGATACATTATCACATGTCTATGATACATTATCAGTGATAACATGTCATTATTTTTTACAACAGTTACCAGGTTTTTCAGCTGCTGTAATTATAAAATAGAGGTAAAGAAAGCAGCACCAAGGGAGGCATTTGGTGGTGGTGGTGGTGGTCGCGGTGGTCGTGGGGGTGGGGGTCCTAGCCGTGGCCGTGGAGGTGGTGGAGGTGGTCGCAGCAACTACTCTGGTGGCTACAGTGACAATTACAACCAAGGTCAGGGATACAGTAACTATGGCAACCAAGGAGGCGGCGGTTATGGAGGTGGTGGCTATGGCAACCAAGGAGGTGGTTATGGAGGAGGCAGTGGCTATGACAGTTATGGAGATGGAAGCTACAACCAAGGAGGTGAGTAGAATTTCAGTGACTTCAAAAGTTGTCATGAGAGTTGTGTCATGAGAGTTGTGAAGAGAAGATGTCATGAGAGTTGTGAAGAGAAGATGTCATGAGAGTTGTGAAGAGAAGTTCTTGCAAGAGTTGTGAAGAGAAGATGTCGCAAGAGTTGTGAAGAGAAGTTGTCATGAGAGTTGTGAAGAGAAGATGTCATGAGAGTTGTGAAGAGAAGGTGTCATGAGAGTTGTGAAGAGAAGTTGTAATGAGAGTTGTGAAGAGAAGTTGTAATGAGAGTTGTGAAGAGAAGTTGCAATGAGAGTTGTGAAGAGAAGTTGTCATGAGAGTTGTGAAGAGAAGTTGTCATGAGAGTTGTGAAGAGAAGTTGTCATGAGAGTTGTAAAGAGAAGTTGTCATGAGAGTTGTGAAGAGAAGTTGTCATGAGAGTTGTAAAGAGAAGTTGTCATGAGAGTTGTGAAGAGAAGTTGTCATGAGAGTTGTGAAGAGAAGGTGTCATGAGAGTTGTGAAGAGAAGTTGTAATGAGAGTTGTGAAGAGAAGTTGTAATGAGAGTTGTGAAGAGAAGTTGTCATGAGAGTTGTGAAGAGAAGATGTCATGAGAGTTGTGAAGAGAAGTTGTCATGAGAGTTGTGAAGAGAAGTTGTCATGAGAGTTGTGAAGAGAAGTTGTCATGAGAGTTGTGAAGAGAAGTTGTCATGAGAGTTGTGAAGAGAAGATGTCATGAGAGTTGTGAAGAGAAGATGTCATGAGAGTTGTGAAGAGAAGTTGTCATGAGAGTTGTGAAGAGAAGATGTCATGAGAGTTTTGAAGAGAAGATGTCACAAGAGTTTTAAAGAATTGGTATGAGAAATTTAGAATTCAATATGGCCGCCCTTATTAATGTTTCCCTGTAAAAAATAAAACTGCACTAATATACATGTATAACAATGTAATCACTGTTACAAACTATAAACCAAAATATTTTCACTACGAAACGTTGTAATTTTACCTCTTTTTTAAGTTCTTACAAACTAAATTTCACAACTTTCCAGACTGGTACAAGGAGACGTTTTAGTTACAAAGACAGTATAATAATGGTAATTTGGAAATGAATGCTATATTTTGATCCGTCCACTATGGGCCTTGATTTGATTATTCAGTGTTAATGTTTCTCTCTGAACTGGCGGAAGAATACTTTTGTGTTTTTACTTTCCTGTGAAGGTTTTACTGTAAATTTCCAGCTTGACAGTACATAATTTTCAACTTTGAAATAAATTCCAGCATATATTTTAGATAAATGATTTTCTGGGTGTTTGTGTTTTATTAGGTTATGGTGGTGGTGGTAACTATGGAAGCGGTGGTGGTGGCGGCAGTTACGGAGGTGGATCATACGGAAGTAAGTATTTCAAGGCGAGATATGTATAAAGGCCCCCTAACTTCGTTGAAGATATTGTCAAACTTGAGTGTGTACAGTGAACAACGCAGTGATTCCTCTGAAAATCCGTGACAAGAATCATTCCTTATTGAGCTTGTGTGACATTGTGCAATCATCAATTGTTATAAACATGAAAAATAGTAAACAAATAAATAGGGAACTTGCAATCAAGACTGAGCATGCTCAGATGCAAAGGACTATGGGATTATCTGTGGTTATCATATTACCTAATCTAGAGCTAGTGATAAAACAAACCTCCCACAATGGTCAGTGTAACTATGAATTGATTATTTGTGGTTATGAACAATGTATCAACATTGTTTACAATACTAATTGATTAGTATTTATTATCACATTTCCCATGATGCAACATTCAACATGGCAGGTTTGCAAGTTCCCTGTTGGATTAATAACACTTGGCTCAGCATGTTGAAACAATAGACTTGTATTACATTTCATGGTTTGATCTAAACAATATTATGGCCTCTTCATGTGTACACGAAATGCCAGAATAAATTCAAGTTTGTTTGTTTGTTAATGTGATCTATTATGTAAAGAGGCCATACAACTGTTTTTATCAAATGATGAAAAAAAAATCGTAGTACTTCCAACATGCTGAGCCAAGTGTTATTAATCCAATTTAGTTGTTTACTTTTCTGGTGACAGGTTTCGTTTGTCAATGCTTCAATAGTCAGCAGTTGTAAAGCCTGCCCTCACAGGTAGAAAGAGGATTTGTAGGTTGCGTAGTAAACCTCTTGTACTGTTTTTTTTTCACATCACTGCATCAATGTCAGCAGTTGTAAAGCCTGCCCTCACAGGTAGAAAGAGTTTTTGTAGGTGGCGAAATAAACCTCTTGTATTGTTTTATTTCACATCACTAGCCGGGTATGGATCTGGAGGTGGTGGTGGTGGTGGTGGCGGCCGAGGTGGTGGCCGCTACAAGCCATACTAGGCAGAACAATAGATACTTAGATCGTAAGTATAATGTGTCTATATTTTTAAATCGATCAAAGAAATGAACCTGATCATGTAATAATATACATGTTTGAATGCCAACAATTTCTGACTTGTAAAGTTGAGCAGTTGACACTTGTGATGGTGTGACACAAACAGTGTGGGCTAGTGCCAGCTGGTGTGTCACACTCTCTGCCAGCTGGTGTGTCACACTCTGTGCTGGCTGGTGTAACACACTCTGTGCTGGCTGGTGTAAGACTTGGAGCCAGCTGGTGTGTCACGCTCCACGCTGGCTGGTGTAACACACTCTGTGCTGGCTGGTGTAAGACTTGGAGCCAGCTGGTGTGTCACACTCCACGCTGGCTGGTATAACACACTCTGTCGCTGGCTGGTGTAAGACTTGGAGCCAGCTGGTGTGTCAAACTCCACGGCAAATGGCTTGACTCATTGCAGGAATGACCTAACATATTCCATTGTGGATGGCAACACATACTCCGTGTCGATTAATGCAACATACACAGTTTTAGATATTGCTGGCACGTCTTGTACTTACAAAACAACTTTTAAATACAAATTTGAAAATATCGCAAATAATAACAAAAAACCTGATCAAAATTTGAAACACAACTGAACAGATGTAATCCCATTAGAGCACAAGTAGTGTTTGCCCTGGACTAAGTAACAAGAAAACCAAACCATTTCTTAGTAAACAAAGAACACCAAACCATTTCTTAGTAAACAAGAACACAAAACCATTTCTTAGTAAACAAAGTACACCAAACCATTTCTCAGTAAACAAGAACACCAAACCATTTCTTAGTAAACAAGAACACCAAACCATTTCTTAGTAAACAAAGAACACCAAACCATTTCTTAGTAAACAAGAACACCAAACCGTTTCTTAGTAACGAGAACACCAAACCATTTCTTAGTAACGAGAACACCAAACCATTTCTTAGTAACGAGAACACAAAACCATTTCTTAGTAAACAAAGAACACCAAACCATTTCTTAGTAAACAAAGAACACCAAACCATTTCTTAGTAACAAGAACACCAAACCATTTCTTAGTAACAAGAACACCAAACCATTTCTTAGTAACAAGAACACCAAACCATTTCTTAGTACACATAGAACACTAAACCATTTCTTAGTAAACAAAGAACACAAAACCATTTCTTAGTAAACAAGAACACAAAACCATTTCTTAGTAAACAAGAACACCAAACCATTTCTTAGTAACAAGAACACCAAACCATTTCTTAGTAAACAAGAACATAAAACCATTTCTTAGTAAACAAGAACACCAAACCATTTCTTAGTAACAAGAACACAAAACCATTTCTTAGTAACAAGAACACAAAACCATTTCTTAGTAAACAAAGTACACCAAACCATTTCTCAGTAAAAAAGAACACCAAACCATTTCTCAGCAAACAAGAACACAAAACCATTTCTTAGTAAACAAGAACACCAAACCATTTCTCAGCAAACAAGAACATAAAACCATTTCTTAGTAACAAGAACATAAAACCATTTCTTAGTAAACAAAGAACACCAAACCATTTCTTAGTAAACAAAGAACACAAAACCATTTCTTAGTAAACAAGAACACCAAACCATTTCTCAGCAAACAAGAACACAAAACCATTTCTTAGTAAACAAGAACACCAAACCATTTCTCAGCAAACAAGAACATAAAACCATTTCTTAGTAACAAGAACATAAAACCATTTCTTAGTAAACAAAGAACACCAAACCATTTCTTAGTAAACAAAGAACACAAAACCATTTCTTAGTAAACAAGAACACAAAACCATTTCTTAGTAACAAGAACATAAAACCATTTCTTAGTAAACAAAGAACACCAAACCATTTCTTAGTAAACAAGAACATAAAACCATTTCTTAGTAACAAGAACATAAAACCATTTCTTAGTAAACAAAGAACATAAAACCATTTCTTAGTAAACAAAGAACACCAAACCATTTCTTAGTAAACAAGAACACAAAACCATTTCTTAGTAACAAGAACACCAAACCATTTCTTAGTAAACAAAGAACATAAAACCATTTCTTAGTAAACAAAGAACACCAAACCATTTCTCAGTAAACAAAGAACACCAAACCATTTCTTAATAAACAAGAACATAAAACCATTTCTTAGTAACGAGAACACCAAACCATTTCTTAGTAACGAGAACACCAAACCATTTCTTAGTAAACAAGAACACCAAACCATTTCTTAGTACACATAGAACACTAAACCATTTCTTAGTAACGAGAACACCAAACCATTTCTTAGTAACGAGAACACCAAACCATTTCTTAGTAACGAGAACACCAAACCATTTCTTATTAAACAAGAACACCAAACCATTTCTGAGTGTCCTGGTTCTACAACGAAAATCTATTCATTTTGTATTAAAATTATTTCCAAACCATAATTAGATCCAAAATTGTCTAATCGCGATATCTAACAAGTGACTTCTGAAGTCTTTACTGGTCTCTGAGCTCTGTAAATGTGAAATGCTGGTTAGGAGAACAAAGACATAAGTTTATTTCTTGTGTTGTGTGCTGAATTTGAGGACTATCCTAGTCTGAAAGGTCCAACTGTTGGTGTGTTTATGTAACTACTCAAGGCGTGGGTGAACACATTACATAACCACTCACGATCCCAGAAGTGGGTGAACACATTACGTAACCACTCACGATCCCAGGCGTGGGTAAACACATTACATAACCACTTGCGATCCCAGAAGTGGGTGAACGTGTTATGTAACCACTCGTTATCCCAGGCGTGAGTGAGCGCATTACGTAACCGCTCACGATCCCAGAAGTGGGTGAACACATATGTAACCAATCACTACTCAAGGCGTGGGTGAACACATTACATAATCACTCTCGATCCCAGGTGTGAGTGAACATGTTACGTAACCACTCGTTATCCCAGGTGTGAGTGAGCGCATTACGTAACCACTCACGATCCCAGAAGTGGGTGAACACATTATGTAACCACTCACTACTCAAGGCGTGGGTGAACACATTACATAATTACTCACGATCCCAGGTGTGAGTGAACATGTTACGTAACCACTCACAATCCCAGGCGTGAGTGAGCGCATTACGTAACCACTCACTACCCCAGGTGTGAGTGAATGCATTACGTAACCACACACGACCCCAGGTGTGAGTGAGCACATTACGTAACCACTCACTACCCCATGTGTGAGTGAACGTGTTACGTAACCACTCACAATCCCAGGTGTGAGTGAGCGCATTACGTAACCACGCACTACCCTAGGCGTGAGTGAATGTGTTACGTAACCACTCGCTATCCCAGGCGTGAGTGAACGCATTACGTAACCACTCGTGATCCAAGGTGTGAGTGAGTGCATTTTATGAGTGGTAGAAAATTGATCTTTCAGGCTAGGAATGTCCTAACACAGGATATTCCGATACTTATGTCTGGATTTAGCATGCCAAGTACATCTCAATATGTCCTTCCCACATGGGTAGTGAATAAATGTGCATGTACACGTAATGCATGGGAACTCAAAGAATGAATATTAAATGAGATGCAAATGAGATGCAAATCAAAAAATGAATATTGTCAAATGGAAATTCATCTTTGTTGGTAAACCATAGCATCAAACTGAACTTTTCTTCCAAACTTGTCCCAAAATTTTCGACTACATACTTCAGTCTTTGTCAACAGATTGACCAACTATTCGGTACACGTGACCTTACGGAAATGTGAGCCTACTAAGGGGTCATAGCTGCCTGGAAGCTTGTATTGCCCTTCGTCTGTGTTCTAAGTGTCCATATTTTATCAGACAAGAGAAGTTTTACAGAGAAGCCGAGGAAAAGGGATATTTGCAAACATTGAGCAAGAATTTTTTGAGAGAGAATTGTGTCAAGGAGATAAGATCACGTGAGCTGAATAGTGGGTCAATCTTTTGACAAAAACTGAAGTGTGCAGTTGAAAATTTCAGGTACAATATTCAAGTTCGTTTGGAAAAAAAAAGTAATTTGATACTAAGGATGAGTATTGGTATACAAAAGTAAAAAATCAAATGAGACACAAGATTGTCGGTTATACGATGTCAAAGTACAGAGTTGAAAACTATCTCATTATTCTAAGCTGCTTCTGTCTTCCATCCAGTGCGCCCTCTAGTGGTAGTCCAATTTTCACGTTGTGAGTCAAAATGATAAAAACTGGGATTTTTTGTGAGTCACCACATAGATAGGAGAACACCAAATTTTGGTGTGTCACTAGAAATTGTGTGTGTCAGTGGCACATCAAATTGGCTAAGAGGGCACACTCGCCACATAGTAAGAGATAAGGGAACATCAAATTTTGGTGTGTCACTAGAAATTGTGTGCATCAGTGGCACGTCAAATTGGCTTAGAGGGCAGACTCACCACATGGTAAGAGATAGGGGAACACCAAATTTTGGTGCGTCACTAGAAATTGGGTGCGTCAGTCTCACATCAAATTGGCTTAGAGGGCAGACTCACCACATGGTAAGAGATAGGGGAACACCAAATTTTGGTGCGTCACTAGAAATTGGGTGCGTCAGCGGCACGTCAAATTGGCTTAGAGGGCACACTGACCACATAGTAAGAGATAGGGGAACATCAAATTTTGGTGTGTCACTAGAAATTGTGTGTGTCAGTGGCATGTCAAATTGGCTTAGATGGCACACTGACCACATAGTAAGAGATAGGGGAACATCAAATTTTGGTGCGTCACTAGAAATTGTGTGCATCAGTGGCACGTCAGATTGGCTTAGACATAAACTTTAACAATATAAGAGAATGAATGTTTTTGGTTTCTGTGTTCATATTGAATGTCAAATATTGCTACTCACAGCCAGATTATTGAGTAAACCTAAATATATTGAGGTCTAGAAAATTTTGCAATTCTAGTCTTCATCTGGTTCTTAAAGCTGGAAATTTTAGTAATTACCAGACTGCTTCCTGCATTGTTTTGGTGTACAAGAATGCATTTTAGTCACTTCTTATTTTGCTTTTTTGTTTTCGAGCAAAATAAGTGAAAATAAGACTTTCTAAAAAAATTTCCAGGTTTACAGCATTCTTCAGATGTTCATAAGATGTCAACCAAACTTTGGATTCTTCTCAATAATTTGCTGACACTGAGAAGCAATATTTTATGTTCAACTTTGAATGTTTTCTTTGTATTTCACTTGCATGATTATTTCTATGGGAGTCATGAGATTTGCCTTCAATGCATTAACCAGTACACGAACGTCAACGTGTGCTCAATTCTCATCTACAATTCCTGTGATCATACCCATTCTGAGGAGTTAGGACAGGTTGTAATGGGACAGTCTCAGCTGTAGTTAAGAGCACAAAATCATTTCTGGCCCTATGCCAACAACGAATTACATATTTGGCCCCAAGCCAACAAAAAAAAGTTTCTTTTGGCCTTGTGCCAGCTTGTCTCCATGTATTATGCAATGGTAATTCCTCACTTTAGATTAATCTTTTACTTAAAAAGTAACAATACTGCATGTCTTGACAACTAGATATAGTAAGACTTTATTATTACCAAGTTGTCTAACCTCTGCTTGTGATAGATTTATGTTTGTAGCTTTAATGTCAACTATGTGCAACTTAGAAAGTAAGTTAATTGTCGTATACTAGTAAGTGTGGAAGTTGTCCAATGATGTCAGTTATGTGTAAGTTTGAGTTGATTAATACTGTTTACAAATAACATGGCTATATATTTTTTTATTATATCTAGGAAAGAGAAATTTAAGGCTGATATACAAAGTACAAGCAGACTTCATTGACCCCCTAAGGTAGTCTAAGTTACACCAGGACTTCAGATGTGAAATGCAGACCCCCTAAGGTAGTCTAAGTTACACCAGGACCACATGACCTCTGATGCAATACATTACTATAGAAGAATCACAGCTATAAGATACCATAGGATACCATATTGGCGTTTCACATCAGCAGTCTTTCTATTGCCATAGGATTTATTGCTTAATATCCATTTATTGGTCAGCAGTCATACGAAATATATATGCCGTTAATAAATCACCTGTATCGTAATATCGCCACTATTATATCAACTATCGAAAGCAGTCGGCCGAAATAGAACATCATATCACTATTACATCAAGTCTATTGAAATAGGCTAATCACCGTTGTAAGAACTATTGCCGTCAGTACATCAGGAGTCAATTGTCCTAGGATATATCACCGTTATAACACCAATTCTGTTGAAAATAAGATCTATGGCCGTTATAACACCAGCAGTCTATCGAAATAGGACATATTGCCGCTATAACACCAAGTCTGTTGAAAATAAGATCTATGGCTGTTATAACACCAGCAGGCTATCGCTATAAGACCTATGGCCGATATTATACCAGCAGTCTGTTATAATAGGATGTATCGCCGATAATACCAAGTCTATCGTAATAGGATATATTGCTGCTATAACATCAAGTCTGTTGAAAATAAGACCTATGGCCGTTATTACACCAGCAGTCTATTGCTATAGGATATATCACCGATTATACATGTACATCGCCAGTCTGTTGTCGTAGGATCTATGGCCGATATTACACCAGCAGTATATTGTCGTAGGATCTATGGCCGATATTACACCAGCAGTATATTGTCATAGGATCTATGGCCGATATTACACCAGCAGTATATTGTCGTAGGATATATGGCCGATATTACACCAGCAGTATATTGTCATAGGATATATGGCCGATATTACACCAGCAGTATATTGTCGTAGGATCTATGGCCGATATTACACCAGCAGTATATTGTCATAGGATATATCGCCGATTTTGCCAAGTCTATCGTAATAGGATAAACTGCCGCTATAAGACCAAGTGTGTTGAAATAGGACCTATGGCCGTTATTATACCAAATACACATCATCGCTATAACACTAAGTTTATCAAAATAATCTATATCGCTGTTAAGACGTACGATTGATTCTGTTCAAGCTGGATGCTGCCAAGTAGTTTCCCTGACATAAATAAGGAAGATAGTACATATGATGAATCTCTCCCAACATGCAGTACTTTTTATACAGATTCCTAGTTTCTATAGCCATCTGTTGCCACGACGATTACCTAGGGGACGAATTAGATGAAAACATAGATAACTTTTATTATTGTTGATGTCCAGTTTTCTTGACTTTCACAGTTTTCATGTTTATTTTTGCTAATGTAGTTTTGATTTCAGTGTGTGTATACTAGTTGTCATTTTTTCAGAATAAAGCAAATAAGTTTATTAGTCAGTTAGGGTCTAGTCTCGTTATAAAAAAGGAAGTGTATTAGTCAGGTTCTAGGCTATATTTCCATTAAAGAAGGATGTGTATTAATCAGTTAGGGTCTACTCTATCGCTATAAAGGATGTGTATTAGTCAGTCAGGTTCTAGTCTATATCTCCATTAAAGAAGGATGTCTATTAGTCAGTTAGGGTCTACTCTATCGCTATAAAGGATGTGTATTAGTCAGTCAGGTTCTAGTCTATATCTCCATTAAAGAAGGATGTGTATTAGTCAGTTAGGGTCTAGTCTCTATCGCTGTAAAGAAGGACATGTATTAGTCAGGTTCTAGTCTATATCTCCATTAAAGAAGGAAGTGTATTAATCAGTTAGGGTCTAGTGTTTTTACAGCCTGTATGTCAGTGAGTATTGATTATTTGGTTGTAGTTGAATATCATGTGTCAAGATTTATTGATTGTTTTTTCAGATTCTCTATTAAATAAAGTTTAATGTCTTCTTAAATCTCGTCTTGTATATTATGCATTTATCTTGACTTTCTGCTAATTATTTTTATCTCGAGTGGGGAGAACTCGTAGTGGAAAATCTGTGAGAAAATAGAATTCGCATAGGATGGGGTGTTATAAGATGCCAGCCATTATCAATATAGAAGAAAATTTTGACCACTTCATTAAAAATATCCTGAAAAGGTTCTATAAAAGTTACTTCTGACGACATGTTACAGAATAGCCAAATCATATTATGACCCTTCCAGCATACTAGAAAAACTGTCCTAGAATCACCCCTGACTAGTAATGTATGGGAGAAACTGTCCTAGAATCACCCCTGACTAGTAATGTATGGGAGAAACTGTCCTAGAATCACCCCTGACTAGTAATGTATGGGAGAAACTGTTCTAGAATCACCCCTGACTAGTAATGTATGGGAGAAACTGTCCTAGAATCACCCCTGACTAGTAATGTATGGGAGAAACTGTCCTAGAATCACCCCTGACTACTAATGTATGGGAGAAACTGGCCTAGAATCACGCCTGACTCGTAATGTATGGGAGAAACTGTCCTAGAATCACCCCTGACTAGTAATGTATGGGAGAAACTGTCCTAGAATCACCCCTGACTAGTAATGTATGGGAGAAACTCCTAGAATCACCCCTGACTAGTAATGTATGGGAGAAACTGTTCTAGAATCACCCCCTGCCCCTGACTAGTAATGTATGGGAGAAACTGTCCTAGAATCACCCCTGACTAGTAATGTATGGGAGAAACTGTCCTAGAATCACACCTGACTACTAATGTATGGGAGAAACTGTCCTAGAATCACCCCTGACTAGTAATGTATGGGAGAAACTGTCCTAGAATCACCCCTGACTACTAATGTATGGGAGAAACTGTCCTAGAATCACCCCTGACTACTAATGTATGGGAGAAACTGTCATAGAATCACCCCTGACTAGTAATGTATGGGAGAAACTGTCCTAGAATCACCCCTGACTAGTAATGTATGGGAGAAACTGTCCTAGAATCACCCCTTACTAGTAATGTACGGGAGAAACTGTCCTAGAATCACCCCTGACTAGTAATGTATGGGAGAAACTGTCCTAGAATCACCACTGACTACTAATGTATGGGAGAAACTGGCCTAGAATCACCACTGACTAGTAATGTATGGGAGAAACTGTCCTAGAATCACCCCCTGCCCCTGACTAGTAATGTATGGGAGAAACTGTCCTAGAATCACCCCTGACTAGTAATGTATGGGAGAAACTGTCCTAGAATCACCCCTGACTAGTAATGTATGGGAGAAACTGTCCTAGAATCACCCCTGACTACTAATGTATGGGAGAAACTGTCCTAGAATCACCCCTTACTAGTAATGTACGGGAGAAACTGTCCTAGAATCACCACTGACTAGTAATGTATGGGAGAAACTGTCCTAGAATCACCCCTGACTACTAATGTATGGGAGAAACTGTTCTAGAATCACCCCCTGCCCCTGACTAGTAATGTATGGGAGAAACTGTCCTAGAATCACCCCTGACTAGTAATGTATGGGAGAAACTGTCCTAGAATCACCCCTGACTAGTAATGTATGGGAGAAACTGTCCTAGAATCACCCCTGACTAGTAATGTATGGGAGAAACTGTCCTAGAATCACCACTGACTAGTAATGTATGGGAGAAACTGTTCTAGAATCACCCCTGACTAGTAATGTATGGGAGAAACTGTCCTAGAATCACCCCTTACTAGTAATGTACGGGAGAAACTGTCCTAGAATCACCCCTGACTAGTAATGTATGGGAGAAACTGTCCTAGAATCACCCCCTGCCCCTGACTAGTAATGTATGGGAGAAACTGTCCTAGAATCACCCCTGACTAGTAATGTATGGGAGAAACTGTCCTAGAATCACCACTGACTACTAATGTATGGGAGAAACTGTCCTAGAATCACACCTGACTAGTAATGTATGGGAGAAAC